>NC_142941.1:49521631-49534131 GCF_046866305.1 Octopus bimaculoides | reverse complement strand
CCTAAACTTAATTAATTATCTTCTTCCTTTGTCTCCCTACCACACACCAATAGTCCTATATCTATCCTGAAATACTAATATATACACTAGATCAGAGGGAAAATATTTAATCTATAAATGACAATAATTATAATTTTCACACTTAAAAACAAATGAACAAAAAAAGAACCAAATATACAAAAAAGAAAAAGTTAACAATATTTTCAAGTTTTCTATAAAAGTCTAAGAGCATAAAATTGAAGATTGAACTGATCTGAACATAACGCAGAATTGGTTTGGTAATTTATAATTCTGAGTTTTTTTTTTGTTGTTGTCAAAAGGTTGAATTCACCACAATGTATACATGTCATGTATATGTATGTGTGTGTACATTGAAATTTTTTTGACACTATGACATTCACTGAAGACTAGGCCTTAGGATAATCCCATCACACAATCTTTGCAAATAATATGTTAATCACCCCCGACCCCAGTCCTTTATTTTAATCTGTAAATAGGTTTTAGCCGGAATAAAAAGACGACGAAATAAATGTTCTTGTTTTCCCTTAATGCTGGCAAATATAAGAAAGAACAATTATAAGAAAGAAATGTGAAGGATCCTGATTGAATATTTGGTAAAGTTCTCACCTTGTCCAGTTTTAAGTTGGAATAAGACTTTTGTGAAAGTTGTTCTTCTAATTGAACTTTGTCCTGCTGCAAACCGATTATTTTACCTTGGAGTTCAATAGCAATTTTCTCCAATTCTTCAATCCGCTGGAGACAGAGTGAAAAACAGAGAAAGATGATGAATAAATGGTAAAAAAAATATATAGATACAACAAGGGGAAAAATCGAAATCTTTAAGGATGGTAGAGAGAGAGAGAGAGAATGTTATTTAAGAGAAAAATCAAGAAAATTCTATAAAGATCTTATTTTCTTAAGGTGGAAAGTTTAAGCAAATGACTTATTTTTATCAACTGGTTGTTAATGTAAAAAACTGGAAGAAATTCCATTAGGCATTTTGACCAAAGTTTTAATGAATCTACCATTCCCACCACCCTTGATTAATATTAATTAGAATCGTTTCACTGATGATTTCTTACAAGGCCACATTTATAGAAGGGGTGGGTGGGGGTATAGCTAAGTAATAAGTAGTGCTTTGAGTGAAATTTATTTCATTGACCTACATATGTATACCCAGGTCAAATTCAGTTGCTTTACTTTTTATTTTTTGCTTGTTTCAATCATTGGACTGCGGTCATGCTGGGGCACTGCTTTGAACAATATTTAGTCAAATGAATTGATTCCAGTATCTAAAACGGCCCAGTTGCTAAAATGGCCCTGGCTACAAGGCCTCAAATTCCAATGCCAAGTACTTAAGGAGTCATTCAACTAAATATTTAACTCGTACTTAATTTAAAGACCCCTTAAGGACAACGGGGAGACATATCTATTTACTTTGAATAATTACTCCAAAAACATGCAAATATCAAAATTTAAAAGAACTGTCCCCTTCCACGAATAGGGAATTCTTGAAAAACCAAAATGTGAAACCAACCTGTTTGGATTCTTGAAGCTTTTTACCATCCTTAGTTTCTGTTGGATGTCCTGCCCCTGTCTTAATCTCTGTGGGTTTTGGAGGGAAATCCATGACCGGTCGTTCAGTGAGTTCAATGATCTGCTTCCTCAAGCTGTTCACTTCCTCCCTTAACAACTGCTCCTCTTCCCCACTCTCACTGGAAACAATGCTGGCTGGCTCACCATCTCCTCCTCTTCGCTCCTCCCTAAATAATGACCTCTTCACTCCAGCAGACTTTTTACCACTTTCTTCATCACAATTCAGTTGATGCTGAAAATGGAATACAGAAAAATAATTAACCATACAACTATAATTAACAAAAATAAACATACAAATTAACTACGAATAATTATTATCAAATGATTCCTTTTGCATCAAAACCAGCCTTATTCGGCCAAAATATTCTGCCTGTTTTATGTTCAAATTAAGTACCAGTTACGAACTGGGGTCACCTCCCCCAAAAATTTTGGGCCTTGTGCCTAGAGTAGACAAAAAAAGATTACAAAGTCTGGAATCAGACACTTGTGTATTTTTAGAGTTTGGAATCAATGTTGGTTGTTCAGAGAGAATACACTTTGGTCAATGTATAACATAAAATAAATAAATAAATATATATAAATAACACAATGGTTTGTTACAATGACACCAGAACATAGATTAAGAGAGGGGTGGTGTATGTGATGGAATCAATCATTCTCCACCACAGTATATTAAAAGGTAATTATTTTATTCCATAGATCTCACCACAAGTAAAAAATGGAAAAAAAAAAAAAGAGAAAAACAGAAATATAAAGTAAGAAATCAATCTGAGTGAGATTTGAACTAATGTAAGTAAATGTCACAAACCAGTTTGTCCACCTCACTAATGAATCTGCCAACCTTTGCTGCTGCTGCTGCTACTTGTAGTAACAACAACAACAACAAAAAAATAATTTTCTTATGGTCTCTGGTTCCATTCTGCTGTGTGGTATCTTAGACAAGTGTCTTTTACTATAGCCCTGGGTCAACCGATGCTTTGTTAGTGGATTTGGAAGATGGAAACTGGAAGAAGCCTCATGTATACATATGTGCGTGTGTGTATGTATATAAGCATACACATTCCTATGGCCTTTGGAAGGGAATCCAGCTGTAGAAGCCGTGACAAAACAGACAACGGAACCTGGCAGGGCTTCTGGTCATGCCAGTTCCTGTTAAACCATCCAACCCATGCCAGCATGGAAAACAAACGTTAAATAATGATGAGATGATGATGCTATATATATATATATATATATATATATATATATATATAGGAGCACTCCATCGGTTATGATGACAAGGGTTCCAATTGATTCATTGATCAACAGAACAGCTTGCTCGTGAAATTAACGTACAAGTGGCTGAGCACTCCACAGACGTGTGTACCCTTAACGTAGTTCTCAGGGATATTCAGCGTGACACAGAGTGTGACAAGGCTGGCCCTTTGAAATAAAGGGACCACTCATTTTTGACAGCTGAGTGTACTGGAGCAACGGGAAATAAAGTGTCTTGTTCAATGACACAATGGGTCACCAGGAAGTGAACTCACAACCTTACGATTGTGAGCCGAATGCCCTAACCACTCAGCCACGCACCTCCACCTGCATGTATGTATGTAGCCATGTTTTGACATCACACGATGGCAGTAAATGAGCCTCATTGTCATACAAGTGAGGTTGTTTGTTTAGGGGAAATATTACTTAGGGTTGGTGACAGGAAAAGTATCCAGCTATAGAAAAATCAACAAATTCAACCTCATCCATGCAAGTATAGAAGTTAAATGATGACATCATCATCATCTTCATAATACATTTGTTTCTTTTTTTTTGCAATGGTCGGGGTTGGATAGGTGTCTCACCTCATCATCTGACAATAAAAAGACTGACAACTTCTGTTGTGTGTGACATTTGTATGGTTGCGTGTATGCAATGCATGCGTTGCATGTGCGGTTGTGTTTGCATGGAGATGCATGCATACACGTCAGTTGGTGCATGGAGGTTTTAAGGTTAAACGTTATGTTTGTGAAACAGAACACTTTGAGATAGAAAAGCAGAACTGTTGTAAGTGGTAACATGTTTAGACATTAACCTAGGGAGACACAGTTCAATTCCCAGCCACAGCAGATGCAAAGACGCATACAACAAAGATTTCGTCTTCACACGTCTTAAATTCATACATTATTTTAGATGTTTTGGTGCGTATCAGTACACACACACACACACACACACAGCTGGGCATATATACACACATCGATACACACACAATTTGTACACCCACATGCACATACACCTGTGAACACACACACACACATATAGAGAATCTATGCTTATACATGCAGCATGTTGCGGTTGATCTGAATAAACAAAAAATGCTTTCATTAAATGTGTAAAATCTGGTGTGTGTGTGTGTGTGTGTGTGTGTGTGTGTGTGTGTGTGTGTGTGTGTGTGTGTAGTATTGCAACCATCAGTGGATCTGCAACAACTTTGCAACATACACAAAGACAAGAAAATGTGTGTGTGTGTGTGTGTGTGTGTGTGTGTGTTTGCAACATTTGTACACCAGCAACACCAACAAAGGTGCATTCATAGCAGCTGCAGCAGAATTGTGCATTAGGTAATGGCAAGATGCACTGCAATTGTCTAAATGGCATGTTTGCATTTCTGTGCAGCTTTGCTTCCACTTAAAAATGTGCGGCGTACATTGGTGGTGGAGGCGGCGGTGGGGTGTGGTACAGCAGCAGTATAAACTGTAGCTGTGGAGGTTGTAGCACATGTGGTGACAGCAGTGGCAGTTGTCGGGGTTGTAGTACATTCATTTGATGGTAGTGCCATGTATTGTAGCACAAGTGGTAACAGCAGCTTACATGTTGGGATAATTAGTCTTTTTGAAGGCTAATTATAATTATTAATAGAGTTTGGAAGGGGGAATGTCCTGAGCAAGGATTGAAACTGGGTCACTAATAACAAAACAATTTTAAGTGTGTACTGCGGGAGCTAATAACAATAACAACAATGAATACAAGCAGACAGCATCCCATTGCACGTCCTGCTAGAAATAGCAGCCAAATTCGCCTCAAAATCAAACCTTACTGTCTTAGAAAAAAATGGCAATAGAATGATCATAAGAACACTGTCTTGGAAAAAGCCAGAATAGCCATGGGTGGAATATATGTATAAAAGCACACACACACACACACGTTTATGTATTATAATCTTTGGCATTCAGATTCCTGTCAAATGTGAAGCTAATTTATTCACAATGGTTTTCAATTAAGCCTCTTGTAGCAGCTAGATTTTGGTGGGATTGTTTATTTTTAGAATGACATTGTAGGGTAGGTGTGAGAGGCTGGATCTAGTCGGTTTAAACATAAAACAAGGAGAATATTTGGGTTGCATATTGCTGAGAAATATGTGTATATAAACGCGGATGTATGGTAAGAAGGCTGCTTCCCAATCACATGGTTCTAGGCTCAGTCCCACCGAGTGGCATCTTCGGCAAGTGTCTTCTATAGCACCAGGTCAACCGAAGGCTTGTGAGTGAATTTGGAAGAAACTGAAAGAAGCCCATCGTTATATTCCATTCCATAACAGCTACCTCTGATGAGCACAGGGTTATATAATTGGACTGTTACCTAACACTCTGTCGAATCCCTGCCATGAAACCGATTAGTAAGATTGGCCGTAATGGATAAATAATACTCTACACTTCGATTAATATATATATATATATATATATATATATATAGAGAGAGAGAGAGAGGGAGAGAGAGAGAGAGAGAAAGAGAGAGAGAGAAAGAGAGAACTATAAATATCAATTTAAATATGTGGAGCAACAGGCTGTGTACCAAACCACCTGGATCGAGGTGTGACTGAACTTGGTTCCCTGGCGAAACACCGCAGCTTCATGGTTCATGCGCTACAAACAATCCTGATATCTAGGAAAATAAAAATCCGCAAGGCCGTCTTAAAATTTAAATAGATGTGCTACGACGAAAAGAACAGACATCCATTGTTTTGTTTTTTAAAAGAAAAAACATTCCCCCCTACCAAACCTTGCCACTGGGTAATTGGTTGGTCAAAATAAGCTTTTAAACTCCCCCCAAAAGAAGAGAAAACGCGCATCCACGATAATAATGGACTTTCCAGTTGGGAACGATACACGGGTGCCCAGTTGGAACCACCTACTCGTTGAATTAGAAAGTGGTTGAGTACTCCTTAGATATGTTTGCCCCTAATGTATTTCACACAAAGAATCGGCTTGACAGTGTGACAAGGCTTTGGTGCTGACCCGGTCAAAGACGTCTTAGAAGGCATGGAGAGGGAATGAACCAGCGATCTAAGGATCGCGAAACGAAAACACACTCACATACATATGCACACATATGTACATACATATATATGTATATACGTGTACATAGAGTTGTACACGTATATAGGCACACACACATGGTCACACACGTTCGACACACACAAACACTTAAACACACGTGTCAAGTGATCACCACCGCTACCACCACCACCTCCACTGCCATGGTAGTTGTACCAATAAACGTTTTAAAAGACTTACAAGACGGAAGCAGGGAGCGAAACCATTCGATTGCAGCGACTTCAATATTCCGTTGAACGATAGTGTAATTGTGTGACTGCTCGCATTACCATGTGTGTGTGTATGTATGTGTGTGAGAGAGAGAGAGACAGAGCAATTGTTAGCAGCCGGAGTCTTGTGAGAGAGAGAGAGAGAGAGAGAGAGAGAGAGAGAGAGAGAGAGAGAGTGACAGATGGGGAGTAGAGAATGAGCCAGTCTCTCAATATAGAGCGGAATGGAATGTGTATATCGTATGTGGAGTGGAATGTGTGTATGTGTAAATGTGTGTGCGTGTGCGTGCATGCGTCAGTTCAGCGGCTCCTACTAGGATAAAAATGTGTTAGTGTAATAATGCTGTGTGTGTGCGTGTGTACGTACACACACACACACACGCGAACGGGTGCATATGCCTTGTATAAGAAAAGTGGGAGACGTTGACAGCGAGATTTGGCAAGCGGTGGTGTTTGTTATGACGATGATGAAGTTGACGGTGAGAGAGGACAGTATGCGACAGTGCTCGAGGAAATAGGGTAGCTTAATAGGGATTAGTAGAATATGAAGGGAAGGGAAAGGTGGTGAGGGGAAGTGGCAAATACATGGCAGAGAAGGAGAAGGTGAGAGACAGGCAAAGCAAGGAGGAAGGTAGAGAAGGGGAGGGAGGGAGAGACGCGGATAAAACTAGATTTTTAAGGTAAAGGGGTAACAGTGATGGAAGTGAGTGCAGAGGTACTAAGGGGACTGGAGAGACGGTTTATGGTGTATGTAATGTAAGGCAGTGAAGCTTGTGGCTGTGGGGTGAGAAGTTTGCTTCCAAACTACTTTGGTTATGGGTTCTGTCCCACTGAACGGCACCTTGGGCAAATGTTCTCTACTTATAACTTGGAACTGACCGAAGCCTTGTCAGCAGATTTAGTAGAGGGAAACTGAAAGAAGTCCATTCTATCTATCTGTGTGTGTGTGTGTGTGTGTGTGTTTGCATCTGTGTTTGTCCCTTATAACTGCTTGGCAACTGGTGTTGATGTGTTTACATCCTTGCAACTTAGTTCAGCAAAAAGAGAGACAGACAG
Source organism: Octopus bimaculoides (assembly GCF_046866305.1). Taxonomy (NCBI): domain Eukaryota; kingdom Metazoa; phylum Mollusca; class Cephalopoda; order Octopoda; family Octopodidae; genus Octopus; species Octopus bimaculoides. The sequence continues at coordinate 49,526,903 of NC_142941.1, read as the reverse complement.
AATAAGGACCAGGCTTAAAAAATAAAAGAACTGACAGGTGGTGTGACCCAGCATGGCCGCAGTCTAATGACTGAAGCAGGTAAAAAAGAAAAGACCCTTAGCGAGAAGAAGGACTGCCTGGAGTGTGTGAGGGGTGACTGTGAAGGCTGAAGAATCATGGAAGATGAAGAGACTATGTGTGTTATCAAATTAAACAGAGATGATCCCTTCACAAGCCAGTAAGGGATAAAGTACATTATCATTTCATTCATATAGTAAAATAACGAACTTATTGTATACAGTGCCCAGGTGCCCTACAACTCATCAGAAAAAGTTAGCCAAACGTGCATGGACAGTAGATAGAATATTAGTGAAGGGGTCGTTAGAAAACAAAGGTAAGGGGCCCACAGCAGGTGTACTGTTGGTGAATTTCAGGAAGCATGGAAATTTTGAAGGATGTAGTGTCTCGACAGCCAACAACTGATGAAGGTGGTTTATTCCATGCTTTAGCAATTCTGAGCATGAAAGAATTGTTTCCAAAAGTCATGGGGGCTATGTTGTTCATAGCAGAACACAAGGCAAAGAATAGGACCTGATTCACAAAAAAATCCCTCACAAAAAACCTCCCAAACAAATATTTCTATTTTTCCTAAAGTATTGAAAACAATTGACGAACTTCTTACCGTTTTTGTCTGATGATCCGAGCATTCAGAATTTTCCTCTTCATTGCCATAATCGTCAACCTCTGACTCTTCAAGTTTGTTACTAACATATTCTAGTATAAACGTATTAAATTGGCTAAACATGGCAGCTGCTGTCTGAAGGTGTCTGTGTGTCTGATTCAGTTGTTGTTGTCGTTGTTATATGGAGATGTCACATGGAGGCACTTTGGTCATCAATAATGGGCAATGTTACATTCTGAGTGCCATTTTTTTGCTGCTATGTTGGACAACCAGACCACAGCAAGAGGGGTGTGTGTGTGTGTGTGTGTGTATGTGTGTACAGAGATGAATTTACTGAAGGCAGGGATAGAGAGAGGGGGGGGGGAGGGAAAGGAAGGGAAGATGAGAGAGAGAGAGAGAGAGAGACTAGAGGGAAAGGAAGAGGGAGTTCAGTATTACAACGCCAACACATAATAGTTGATACTTTGGACCAACACACATCATTGATATTGGTGTGTGTACATGACTGTACATTTAAGTAGGTGTGTGTGTGTGTGTAAACTGTGTGTGAGTAATAAGTGTGTGTGTGTGTGTGTGTGAATACAGTATCAATGAAATAGTGACGTCAGATCTTTTGAAGGAGGCAAACATTCAACAAGTCATCTAAACACCAGATTTTACATACATATCCAACCCGTAACCCTTTAGCATTCAGTTAACTCCCATCAAATGTGATGCCTATTAATTCACATTCTTTGAATTAATTACACATTATCTCATAGCTTTGAGATTCTGATGATGTAATTTTTTAATTTTCAGAATGACGTTGTAGGTTAGGTTTGAAAGGCAAGATCTGGCCAGTTTGAACATAAAACAGGAAGGATATTTGGGCCAAATAAGGTCGGCTTAAATGCCAAATGGTTCAAATATAAAATAACAAACAAATGCAAAAAATAAAACAAACTGCTGATCCTATTCTCCAAGAGTTTTGCCTCTTTTCAGCCTTCCATAATCTCAAATATTTAATTGAACCTCACAGTTCAAGTGAACGAGTAATTTGCTGTACGAGCTGAGACTCATACAAATTTTTGTCTTTAAGTAGAAGCAGAAATCCGCAGTACGAGCACACAAATCGTCCCATCTTTAAGGTAATTCAGTTAATAAAACCAGTTTACATATTTCTTTTGCTTTCTCTTTTTTATAATTGTCATTTTACTTGTAACTACACTTTTTCTGTTTTAAAACGCATAGAAAAATAATTTTTAGTGGTTTTGTGGGACTGGAATGGATTAATTATATTTTAGTTAATTTCAACGGGGAAAATTGATTTGTAAAACGAGTAAATTGTTAGACGAGCTCGGTCATGGAACAAATTAAACTCATACTGCGACGCATCATTGTATTTAACTGTAAAGCAAAACAGGAATATGTTTGTGTGTGTGTGTGTGTGTGTGTGTGTGTGTGTGTGTGTGTGTGTGTGTGTGTGTGTGTGTGTGTGTGTGTGTGCTTATCTCTCCATTGATCTGTTTGATTGCATACATAAGAGAAAGAGCACTCAATGCATTCAGTAAAGTCCATATATTTGTTAGAAGTTGTTGATTTATTAAGGCAGGGGGAGCTGGCAGAAATGTTAGCATGCCGGGCGCAATGCTTAGCGGTATTTCGGCTGTCTTTACGTTCTGAGTTCAAATTCTGCCAAGGTCAACTTTGCCTTTCATCCTTTGGAGTTGATAAATTAAGTACCAGTTGTGTACTGGAGATCAATCTAATCGACTGCCCCACCCCCAAATTTCGGGCCCTTGTGCCTAGTGTAGAAAAGAAGCTGGTGATTTATTGTTGCTACCCAGAGTGAACCATCAACTGGTAACAAATATTTGTGTTTTGAGTGTGTATGTGAGTGTGTATGCACGAGTGTTGGACCATCATCTTTTAGCATCTATCTTCCATGGCAGCATGGGTTAGATGGTTTCATAACATCCAGTGTGCCCCCCCCAAAATTGCTCCGATGTTTACTGCATCATAGTTTCTATGGTTGGATGTCCCTTCTTAAGACCAACCGCTTTACAGCATGTACTGAGTACCTTTTCTGTGGTGCCAGCACTAGTGAAGCTATCATGCAGCTTGCACGACTAAAGCTCCCTTCAGCCGAGTGGGGCAACAGTAAGGAAAGGGTTTTGTTGTGAACCATGTCTAGTCAGTCATCCCAGTCCTGTGTCGTCTCGTCAGAGTCCTGAGGTTAGCCATCACCACTTTGCCGCATTCTCTTCCTAGCTCTCTCTCTCTCTCTCTTCAACAAGCTTAATCCACATTAAACAACTGGCATTTCTTTATCTCTTTAACATTTAAACTGGTCAGATCCAGCCTCTCACACCTACTCTGCAATCTACAATGTTATCTACAAAACACACAATCATAACATTGAAATCTCAAAGCTGTGAGATAATGCACAATTGATTCAAAATGAAGTGAATAAATAAACGTTATATTTCGCAAAGTAACCTGAATTCCAAAGGATTATATGGCTGTCCTCATCCACAAGCCTCATCTGTCCATTCCATTACAGTCTTCTTTCTTGCACACCATATTGGATCTCTTCTGCTTCGTATTATGTCACTTGTACACATTTACAAGGCACATCCAACAGAACATGCTTACTTCATTTCTTTCCAGTCTCCTCAAGATCGCTGTGTTCAAGACCCAAATCTCACTCCAAGCAGTATTAGCCCCCTAAAGCCCCTTAAAGTTTCCAACTTGTTCTTACTCCAGCAATTACACTTTTAGAACAATCAACTCTTTTCGCTAATTATGTTGCTTATATAAGGAGGAAAGATAACAGTAAGTAGAATAATAATAATAATGGAGAAAACATACAAAAACAAAATATTAATAATAAAGATAAGAACAATTTGATCTATAATAATAATAATAATACCATTAATTAAAAAGCCCCAGTAATCTTAGAAGTGGAAGCTGTATTGATAAAATATTGATAATAGACTGGTCAGTAGTAAATCAGAAAGGTAAGTGGTGGTGGTGGGGGAAGTATTATGATAAAACAATAACAGCAACAACAATATTAACAATAATTCTAATAATAATAATAATAATAATAATAATAGTGGGTGGCACATAAAAGACACCATTTCGAGCGTGGCCGTTTTCGTGCGGGTGACACGTAAAAGCACCCACTACACTCTCTGAGTGGTTGGCGTTAGGAAGGGCATCCAGCTGTAGAAACTCTGCCAAATCAGACTGGAGCCTGGTGTTGCCATCCGGTTTCACCAGTCCTCAGTCAAATCGTCCAACCCATGCTAGCATGGAAAGCGGACGTTAAACGATGATGATGATGATGATGAATAATGGGGAAAAAAAATGGGTGTTTTTTTGCATATTTGTAATCTCCGGTATCTAAAACATGGGAATCCATAAAAAAATTTTCATAAGAAATGCATTTTTCAAGGAGAGGTGCCAAAAAAAGAATAGCCCCATAGAAAGAATAGTCAGTTAGTCTTAGAATGAGCACCCCATCGATTACCACCAGGGAATGGAAGAAGGGAAAATGTAACAATATTGGTGTGTATTTTTATATATATTTTCCATTTTGGAATATATACATACATACAATTATGTATGTATATAAATGTTTGTGTGTGTGTGCGTGTGTTTACATGAATCTATCTATCTATCTATATATACACACACACACACACACACACACACACTAACCTCTCGATATATCGTGATTCACCTGTCACGGTTTATTATTTAAGCTTACGTCAATTCCTCCATGCTGCTGTTTTGCATTTATAATAAAATAAATATATACAAATTATAAAAATAATTTTAAAAATATATACAGTACTGTTTCTATTTCACGGCCTTTCAATTATCGCAGGGGGCTTTGGAACGTAACACCTGTGACAGTTGATGAATTACAATATACATACATACATATATATATATATATACGTATATATACATACATACACACACATGCATCAGTCAGTAGTTCATATATTCAAATAAGAAGCATACTCTAAAATATTACAACACTCGTATATTTAGGTTGTCTGTTGCGGCCGGTCTGAGAGTGACCACTCTGATTAGCCATAACAACCATCTAAATATGTATAACATATACAGGGTGTCCACAAAGTCTGGGTACATGCGGATTAACACATACTTTAAGAAATTATTATTTCTTATATTTAATTGTTTATGTTATGATTTTATTTACTCCATGCACCCACATTTTGTGGACACCCTGTATATCTGTATACACACACACACATACATACATACACACATTAGAATGTTGCATGCAAACTCAATACAAAGGCTGTATGCAAGGTTTGAACTCATGGTCTCTCTGCTCACAGAAATGAGAAACAATATAGGTTTTGAGTGACCAAATCATGATGAGTAACAGGTCTTGAGTAAGACACACCACTCAATAGTTTAGAGGCAGGATCTAGAGGTCAAGATATTTTATTGAACATTCAATGCTTGCTTGGTGATTTTGTAAAGAATTTGGTTAAAGGCACCAACACACCATGGGCCAGGAGCATTGTGTGACTTGACTAAGGCTACAGGGCAGCTATTTTACTAAACACCAAAAGCTGACTATAATA
>NC_142941.1:49486631-49516631 GCF_046866305.1 Octopus bimaculoides | reverse complement strand
TGGAGGTGGTGGGCCAAACAAGTAACCTGTTGTGAAAGGTGTATTTAAACAAATGGCATGATATGACAAACAAGACAAACAGACAGATGTTTGTAAGAGAAGAAAGATAAAAGAAAATTCCACAAATGAAAGAAGAATGATAACAACAACAATAATAATGGCTTCAAATTTTGGCACAAGGCCTGGAAGTTTGTGGGAGGGAGTAAGTTGATTACGTCATTGCCCAGTGCTCGACTTGTACATATTTTATCGACCCTGAAAGGGTGAAGGGCAAAGTTGACCTCAGAACATAAAGACGGATGAAATGCTGTTAAGTATTTTGTCCAGCATAAGATTCTTCCAGCTCACTGGCTTAATAATAATAATAATAATGATAATAATAATAATAATAATAGTCCTTTGTATTATAGGCTCAAGGCCTGAAATTTGGGGGAGGGGGATAGTCAATTACATTAACCCCAATACTCAACTGGTACTTAATTTATTGATCCCAAAAGGATGAAAGGTAAGGTTGACCTCGGCGGAATTTGAACTCAGAATGTAGCATTGGGTGAAACACTGCTCAGCATTTCAAACAGAGTGCTAACAATTCTAACAGCTCACCGCCATAATAATAATAATAATTATTATTATTATTATTATTTCCAACATAGGTACAAAGCTTGAAATTTGTGGGTGGTGGGGTGAGAAGAGGTTAGTTGATTACATTGACTCTAATATTTGACTATCAAACCCTGAAGAATAAAAGGCAAAGTCGACTTCAGTGGGATGTGAACTCAGAATGTAAAGGGACATAACTAGGTGGCTGCAAGGCATTTTGTCTTGTGCTCTACCAATTCTGCTATTCCATCGATAATGATAATAATGATAATAATAATAATAACAATAATGATGATTTCTAATTTTAGCACACTGGCCACCAATTTTAGGGGAGGGAGTAAATCGATCACATCAACCCCAGTTTTCAACTGCTACTTATTTTATCGACCCCGAAAGGATGAAAGGCAAAGTCGACCTTGGTGGAATTTGAACTCAGAACGTATAGATGGAGGAAATACCACGAAGCATTTCGCCTGGTGTGCTAACGATTCTGCCAGATTGCCACCTTAACAATAATAATAATAATAAATAATAAAAATAATAACAATCCTCTGCTGGAGGCACACAGCCTTAAATTTGTGGGGGAGGGGACTAGTCGATTACATCGACCCCAGTGTTTCACTGGTACTTAATTTATTGACCCTGAAAGGATGAAAGGCAAAGTCGATCTCAGTGGTATTTGAATTCAGAACAGAGCGGCAGACAGAGTGCCGCTAAGAATCTTGCCTGGTGTGCTAACGATTTTGCCAGCTCACTGCCTTTAATAATAATAATAATAATAATAATAATAATAACAACAACAATAATAATTATTATATGCAGTCTTACATAGGATACAGTATTAAGATGCAAGAAGAGACAAAATAGTGATATAGAAAGATGGCAGGAAAATAAAATGAGAGGAAGTAGAGAAACAAACAGGTGGTTACAGGTATGTTAAAATCTATCTTACTCCTGTTTATATCATATTTTAAAATTAAGGTGGCGAGCTGGCAGAATCATCAGCATGCCGGACAAAATGCTCGGCAGCATTTCATCCATCTTTGTATTCTATTTAGCTGTTATTTTTAGCACACCTCACGACCACATCCTACTTCCCTCATTTGCTCGTCAGTTTGACGCTTTTCAAGGTCTTTCTCCCCATAAACATATTTAATGGTCTATTGCTGGAATTTAAGCCACAAATTCAGACTGTCCATATTTTAAACTGCATTTTAATAATTAATTTTAAAAAAAAACTTTTCAAATTAGAAAAGAATTTTTTTTCATAGTCGTGTAAATATCCATGTGTTGAATACAAATTTTCGAAAATTTCTTGAAAATTCCAAAAAATAAAAATGTCACGAGGAGTTATATGTCATACTTAAAGCAGAATGCTGCCGAAAATTACTGTGTGTGTGTGTGTGTGTGTGTAGCACAGAGTGGGAACTAGAATAAATGCTGAATGATGATATAGTTCAATATTATAGGTAACAGGGTTCAAATCTCACCTGTCTCCATGAAACAGAAATCCTATTTCTGTCAGGTTAACAAGTTGCAGGGTTGGTTAAATACTAGTAATATACTGGGGTCCAATCAGTCAAGTAGAATCCCTTAGGAAAATGGCTTTGTTGTACAATATATCACTCGTGCTTCTGTCGGTAACAGTCTAATAGTGATGATACAAATGACAGACGAGTATGTGTGAGTGGGGTGGTGGTCAGAGGGTGATCAAGGTGACAGTGTGGTAGTGATGGTATAGGCGACAGAGTGTGGTGGTGGTGGTGGTGGGGGTCTAGGTGACAGTGTTGTGGCAGGAAGCAGAGGAATGCTGTTTATCAGAGTTTAGCTGCCAATCAGAAACCCTGGGAGATGTCAAGTCACTGTTGACAGATAGCAGTGAATGATCCACCACAACTGGGGAGTCTATGAAGAAAAGGGGACAGACACTGTGTGTGTGTGGGGGGCAGACGTTACAATGGGAGCTGTGGTAAAGTAGAGCACTGAGAATGAAGTGGGGAGGAAAGGGGTGTATGTGTGTGTGTGTGTGTGTGTGTGGTACAGGTAAAAGAGATAAGAGACAAACAGAAAGCAACATATGAGAAATGTGTGGTGGAGGGGGTGGGATGGCGGTTGGCTCAGAGTAAATCAGTGTTTGTTTGTTAGACAACTACAATGAGACATATACTAACAGAAATTATGGAGAAGATCACAGATAATCATTAGATGTGGGAGTGGTGGTGGTGCTGGGATGTCAGTAGAGAAGAAATCAGTGGTGGTGGTGATGGTGGCGATTGTGGGGGTGGTGGTGGTGGTGTCTGTTGACTTCTCCAGGAATGTGTCAAGCCTGATTATTTCAAGATCTGCTGCTAGCTGTTTTCCCTTCAGTTATTTGGTCAGTGGTATGTGAAGTCAACTCCTGCCTCCCCCCCATCCCTCCCCCCACCACATGAACACATCTAAACATCTGTCACAAATCTGAACAGGAAAACATCAACCTGAAAGCCATTACTTCACCAACTTCACCAACATGCTTCTTTATTTAACTATTTATACAGGAATGGCCATAAGTAACTTTACCCATTTCTTTATTCATCATCATCATCATCGTTTAACGTCCGCTTTCCATGCTAGCATGGGTTGGACGACACCAGATGGCTGCACCAGGCTCCAATCTGGTTTGGCAGAGTTTCTACAGCTGGATGCCCTTCCTAACGCCAACCACTCAGAGAGTGTAGTGGGTGCTTTTACGTGCCACCAGCACGAAGGCCAGTAGAGAAGAAATCAATTCTTTATTATTATTAGAAATGGATAAATCGACTTATGGCCATCCCTGTGTGTGTGTGTGTATATATATATATATATATGCACACATTCTCAACACTAGTTTTATCTACTGGAAATAACAGCTAAATCTCTCCCAATATCACACATGACTGTGTTAAAGAAAATAGATTGTTAAATAATGATGTAATTCTAGATATGTTAGAGGTGGATAAAGATGGGACAGTCGTGGTTGGAAAGCCTTTGATCATAGGTCTGTCCAATGAAGACGGGCAAGGGGTTTCATAGCAACAGCTATATTGGATAAACCAAAAAGACTGGTTTTACAAGAGAACATTTACGAATGTGGATACACTTGTAAATCAACGCGTGTGTATGTTAGGGTGTGTGTGTGTGTGTGTGAGTGTGAGTGTGCATGCTATCTATTGTGTGTGTGTGTGTGTGCATGATATCATGTCAATGCTCATCAGTGCAGGAATGCAGTTCTGTGTAAAGCTAAACTCACCGTGTTCTGACTTTCCTCTAATTCTAGAATCCGAAATTCTAAATCTTCAATTTGTTCCCTGGCTTCTGAGAGATCTTCCTGTAGCTTGCCCTCATTATCTTCCATCTTTTTCAACTGCAACAACAACAACAACAAAAACATAGTTCAGAATTTGTAATCACACACATTGCATCTCTCTTTCTCTCTCTCATATCTCATCATTGTTTTAATGTCTACCTTTCCCATGTTTGCATGGGTCAGACAGAATTTGTTGAGGCAGATTATCTATAATCAGATGCCCTTTTTATCACCAAACCCCAGTTTCCAAAAGCAAGACATGTCTGGTCACAAGAAAATATCAAATCTGTTCAATTCAAAAGATTGGAAATGGCACTGCTTGTATGGCAGAGACACTTGTTTACAATAATGTCACCCATCACACTATAAAGATGAGGAAATACACACACACACACACACACACACACACACATGTATGTATATAGAATTAATATAAACAGCAGTTTGCAATGTATCACCAAAAAGGAGAATTACAAATGTCACTAAATGTGACTAGGGTGTTAGAAACACCTACATTGCTAGAAATAAGAGTTAAAATGCTCTAATAGTATAGTTAAGGCACATGAATGGAAACATGTACACTAACAGGGACCATAATCGTCCGAAAAGTGCTGATCGAGAATTCTCAATACTGCTCATGAGGGTTTGGTTGGCTCAGGGCCACAGTAAAAGACACTTGGCCAAGGTGACATACAGTGGAACTGAACCTAAAATTGCATGGTTGGGAAGCAAACTTTTTCACCTCACAGCCCGGCCTGCGTCTAGGCCTGTGTGTGTGTGTGTGTGTATGTATTACTAGATACAGTAAAAACCAGACTGATGCTTTGCTGTGATTGTTATTCCAGATGTTCACAATTAAAATGCTATTAAGATTGATCTTATTAGCAGACATAGCTAAAAGGTTGGCAAAGTATGTAGCAGTAATGTCTGGACAATCAGCTAGACTCATTCCTTACAAAACATGTCATCTTGTTCCAAAGCTCTCTCTCTCCCTCGGTCTCTGTACACACACAAACACTGAATACGCAATGGACTTGTATGTGAAGAGGCATATCACTCTAATATGTAACCCAAATACAAACACATACAATCCCTATACCTGTCCACCAGTCTTTCTCTCTATATGCACACACACACACACACACACACATTGTATAGTGTGTAAGTGTGACACAGGAAAGCTACAGAGCCACACAAAGATGGAGGAAACTTGCTGTGGTGCAGACGTAGTGCATGGTTTGATAGAAGATGTAAGCTTACCTTTTTCTGCATTTCAATGTTAGCTGATTGTAGAGTCTCTTTTTCTTCAAGTAACCGTGGTTCCTGGATGGAGAGAGAGAGAGGTAGCACTTGTCAAACAGGAATAAAAAATGATGTTGGTACCATATTCCAAAGCAATTCCTTGTAATCTTGTTATTTAACCCCAGGTCAGAAATGATCTAAGTCGTTCCAACCATGATCAGCAAGCCTTTTATTCAAGTTTTATATAAGACTACTCCAACTTGTGCATTGTGTCCTATGTTTTTTCCTTCTTAAAAATAGTAAGACATGATTTGAGGAAGATTTGTCTGCTATTTCTAGCCAGTCGAGAGATGTCATTGAGGCTCTCTTGTTGGCTTGTTCTTCAGTGTACCTGAAATACCAGGTGAGATATTGTGGTAGTGTCAAATTTTGTGAAGAGCCGTGAGTTCTTCTCCAGTGAGTGTCTTTGGATTAGGTATTGCTGTGGGTCAAGTGAGTTACTCATAAGTCTTTATGACTTGTGTATCTGATTCTTGAGCCAACAATTGGGACTTTGAAGGCAGTTGCTTGATCTGTTGCTTCCTAGTGCAACACATCTCAAACTGATTGTCTTTTGCAGAGAAAAAGTGACTCTGGACAACAATAGGGGAAGAAGTGTTACGATGAGATCCCAGAATGTTTGACCTCCCAAACGAGAGGATACCAGACCAAAACATCTTTTGGCATGGTTTCTACAGATGAATGCCCTTCCTAATATGCCAACCACTTTACAGAGTGTACTGGGTGCCTTTTATGTGACACCATCACTTCTAATTTTTACGTAGCACCAGCACCTGTACTTTGGGCTTCTTTCAGTTTCCATCTATCAAATCCTCTCACAAGGGTTTGGTCAGTCCAATGCTATAGTACAGTGGTTCCCAGCCCTTTTATTTAAATGAGTTTACCCACAGACCCCTTTTAATATGCTTATCCTTATGTATGCATATATACATATGAAATTCTGAATTTAGTTCATGGACCCCCAGTACTACCTTTGCGAACCACCAGGGATCCGCGGACCCTAGGTTTGGAACCACTGCTATAATAGAAGACATGTCCAAAGTGCCACACAGTGGGACTGAACCTGGAATCATGTAGTTGAGAAGCAAGTTTCTTACTACACAGCCACTCCTGCACCTATATGTAACCATCATTTTGTAGACCTGTCCAACACTGACCATGCCAGAAAAGGAAATCCTTTACTCCCAAGAAACAACAATTCCCTGAATTTCTTGCAGCCCTTCTTTACCCCAGCTCCTTTTATTCTTTCACTACAGTCAAACCCAGCTTCAATTAGACCCACCCCTCTTCGGTGTCCGACCAACCTCTACCATTGAGTTTAACTTATGCTAGACATTTTACAACAATGCTACAGCTTGATCAGAACTACAAGAATTCTCAAAGTGTCAAACCAAAACTTACCAAACCATCTGTTTGTAGTAAAGCTTTCAGTTCTTCAATTTTACACTGAGCTTCGAAGAGATCCGATTCCAGAGTACGACATAACTATAAGAAGTAGAAGAGAGAGAGAGAGAGAAATAGAATAAACAGTAGGGTATTGACAGAACAGGGATGATTGGGTAGATTCTGTTGAATGGAGATGCTGGGGTGGATGTTGTGTTGATGTTAGCATTCACAAACTCAAATGCACACACCCGCACAAGGTACAATGCACCCACACATTCTGCTTGCACGCATACACAACAACATGCCCCCCCCCCATACAACACGGTTAATTCAAGAGGTGGGGGGGATAGTGGTATTAGTGACAGGATGGTGATGTTGTGCCTTACCTTCAACTCTCGTTCTGGGTCCAATGCACTGGAAGTTTGTGTCTGAAGGAGCGTGTAAGACTTCTTCAGTTCTAAGTGTTCACGCATCAATTGACGGTAGCTACGTTCTATTTCCTCTCGAGCATACTGCAGTGGAAGGGATAAAAATATATTAGATGATATATATATATATATATATATATATATATATATATACAGAGAGAGAGGGGTGAGTGGGACGATGGGAAGGTGGCAACAGAGAAAGAAAGGAAGGAAGGGGGAATAGTGAGTAATGATGGAAGAGAAGATATTTTTATGTTTGAGAGTGGAGCATGTAACATGGGGTTAGATAAAGGGGAGAATCAGTGGTGGGGGAGATGAGAGAAAGAGAGGGGGGCAAGGGTCAGGGAGAGAATGAAGATTCACAAATGTGAATGTAGACAGTGTCAACGTGTGTAGACAGTAGAGACATGTGTGTAATGGGAGTAGACAGTGTTGACATGTTTGAAGACGGATACAGTGTGACTGGGTGATGTAAATAAAAATCAGGGGTCCGTACCTCATCCCAAATATCCAGCTGGTTTTCTTCTGTACCATTGTCCATGGGTAGAGAGGAGACTGATACTTCAGAGTCAACAGAACAAGCATCATCATCTCCATTGGTGTTGGCACACTGAAACACACAGCACACAAAACATATAAGATGGTTGTAACTTGTAATTAAGACTAGATTACAGAGAGAGAGAGAGAGAGAGAGAGAGAGAGAGAGAGAGAGATAGAGAGAAAGTGCATGTGTGTGTGTGTGTGTGTGTATATGGTTCATGCAGTTTCGGTTGCTTTTTCTGAAGAGCTGTAGTGCACCTTAGCATTGTATACAATAAGTTCAATATTATTTTAATTTTAAGCATACTAGTTACAAGTTGGTTTCTACAGTCCCCCCCAAAACAATACATATTTATTCAATCTGATATATTTGGATATCACCCATATAAAATTAAACTTGTTCTGTTAAGGGTCATAGATTTCACTGACCACAAAACAGAAATGAGAATGCATGCAAGAAATCTGATCGTTTTTTTTCTGATGACATTTGATGGGAAAAGCATAATGAAGATTTCTTCAATGTAAGCACAGAAGCCATGGATTCTGTGGAATTCCAAACTTAATTGGAATGTATATTCCAGACTTAATTCACAATAGGTTCCGTACTATTATCGGAGGAATTTATAGTGACTTAATCAAACAATTCAAACATTTTGATGTATAGATTATAGTGAGTAGTGACCTCAAAACAGGCAATTTCTTAGACGTGGCATTCCACCTTATTAATGCAATATTCCAACCATACATTAAATATAATGATTCAATATAAAATATAGAAACAAGAACGCCAAACCATTGACTGTGTATGCTAAGTAATTTATTCAACAAGCTGAACAAACAGAGCAACACAATTTCATATGACAAATATATACAACAATGAACAGGAATCTGGTGTTTTTCTAAGGAACCATTAGATATAGTAAACATAAATGGCACAATGCATGGAAACGTTGCAGAAAGTCAATGGGTATTCCACCATTTTTGACAAATGTAAGAAGAATGAGCAGCAAAACCTTTTATCATTTATATATATATATATAAAAAAAAAAATGACTATTTCTACGCATACAGATATAGGAAAATTTTTAATTATAAATTTACAGAAAAGAAGATATTTGATAATAACTAAATCAATAAAACAATTAAGAATTTAAATCGGATCACAACCAGGTGAGAGCAAAATGCAAGTGTCACACTCTCTTAAGTGGGCCAAACCGTTGGAAACTGCCAGGAAAAATGAGTTAAGTAAGCAGCCACTGTCATATCCAAATTAACCAAAATGTTATTGAATATATGAGTATGATGAAATAGTTTATGGGTTGCCCTGATCAAGATCATTACAAAGAAAATTAGGCACAAAGCTAGCAAGATGTGATTTTCAAAAAAATAACAATGGAGCCTATATCTTAAGTTGGTAGTTCCTAGATAAGGCACCGATTTAAATGCAACCAAATTTACTGCATTCTTTTGCAACCTGGAAAACCTATCTTGAAACATCAAACCAAAATAGTGAAGAAAATATCCAGAAATAATCTCAGCTTCACATGTTCAGGTACCAACAGGAGTAACACGAAATTCCAACAGAATAAGCAATTCCGTTTCGTTTCAGTTTTACTTTAGATATTATTTCAAGTCTAATTAGTAATAATTAGCAATCTCATTTCATTACAAATACTCGCATAGAAATCTTAACGATATCCCTGTAGGGAAATAGGGAAACCCAACTCGAACACAGTTTCTATTCATTGTCATCACTTATTTTCTCTTACAATTGTATGAGGGGCTTAATTAGGAATCAGTGAGAGTAATCTCCCTTATTCAATAAATAAACTTAGCAAATGACAACTTGCAGGTCCCAGTCAGCATACACAAATAAATAAATAAAATAAATAAATAATATATATATATATACATATATACACATGTACATTAAATTATACAAAAATATCATATGGATGGGAAAAGCATAATGCAGATTTCTTTGATGTAAGTACTGAAGCAAGCCATGGATTCTGTGGAATTCCAAACGTAATTGGAATGTATATTCCAGACTTAATTCACAATAAGTTCCATGCCATTATCAGAGGAATTTATAGTGACTTAACCAAACTATTCGAAAATTTTCTATGTATAGATTATAGTGAGTAGTGACCTCAATAAAGACAATTTCTTAGACGTGGTATTCCACCTTATTACTGCAATATTCCAACCAGCAATTAAATATAATGAAGAGCTCAAATGAAGATGCAGATGACATACAAACAGATGCAGCTGCCTAAAAAATTATGAAGAATCAAACACACCAACATAACCAGTCAATGAACAAGAGTACCTCACTATTGAAACACAGTAAAACAAATAAACAAAAGCATTTATCTATAATTTTATCTTTAAGAAATAACAAGTAGTTGGATTATTAAGCATTATCTGAAGAGACATGATGAAACTAATAGTAGTAATGCGAGTTGAAAGTATAAGCTTATCTGTGAATTGCAGTGGGTGTGATCGGGCAGCTTGTGTCATGCTTTCATTAGTTGTTTTAGATAGCTGTGTAGGGGTGAGGAAACACAGACATTCCTGAGTGAAACATCAAGCAACAACTGGAGGGATGAAGGGAGAGCTGTACCAGCAATTGGCCAGAATCCATTTTCAGTAAACTGGTGAAATATGAAATGAAGTGCCTTGCTCAAGGAGAAAATGTAATGCCCAGCCAAAGGATTGGACCCATGACCATTTGATCATGCTCCACATCCTACAACTAGGTCACACACACACCTTCATATTTGAAAAAACATTCTGCTAATACACAAACACATGTACATACATTCATATTGAACACTATGTATGGTGAATGGAAAAGAGGAAGGAGTGAAGCGTAATTATCTGTATAGGAGAGAGAGAGAGAGAGAGAGAGAGAGAGAGAGAGAGAGAGAGAGAGAGAGAGAAAGAGAGAGAGAGAGAGAGAGAGAGAGAAAGAGAGAGAGAGAAAGAGAGAGAGAGAGAAAGAGAGAGAGAGAGAGAGAGAGAGAGAGCTACTGCAGATGGCAACAGTGAGTGGAAGAGTGTTGATGAGAAAGAGAGAGAGAGAGAGGGAGAGAGCTCTATTAATAAACACTGTAATGGTGTCAGGACAGAAAGCTATTGATTACAATACTAAATTCATTAGCCTCATCAATTAACATCTGTTTTCCAAACTAGCATGGGCTGAATTGTCTGTTCTGGCATGGTTTCTATGGCTGGATGCCCTTCCCAACGTCAACCACTTTATAAAGTGTGGAATGAGTGCTTCTTACATGGCACAAGCAGAGCTGCCAAGTAGCTTGCAAGACAAAGACCTCTGGTGTCATTATAAAGGCTTCTGATGTCATTACAATTGGTGAGATGACTGTGAAAGGATCTCACAAAGTTGGTGAAAACCCTTTTGGCAAGGGAGTTTGTGGGCTGAGCAATATATTGAAAGAGTGTTTGCATCTCAGACAACTGCTTTTGAAGATGTAGTCGTGGGTTAAAAAGCCATCCAGTTTGTTGGGGTGGAGCAGACTGAAGATGCACGATGTGTAGAGATATAAAGGTCATGATAAAGTGAACAGGATATCTAAGATGCAACTTGCCAAAAGACCGAATGAAAGGACTGCAGTGACCTGAAAGTCTGTAGGGAATAAAATGCAACTCACCTTTTCCAAAGATCTTCGTAATCGCTTCTTCATTTTTCTGTGTTGGATTAATTCAATTCTTCTATCTTTTTCCTAAGAAAATAAACAAAAATCAAGAACATTTCAGACTACAACTGTTCCACACAGACATCATACATATAATAGACTTCAGTGGAAATCCTTTTACACTGGAAATCAAATATAGCAACTACTGTAACTACTATTATCAATTACTACAACCAAAATATCATTTGTTATTTATTGAAGTTTATAACGAGGTATAAATATTAATGGTATTTTGTGATTTTCATTCATTTCCAACAATTTAGCAAGCAGATGGTTGAAACGGGGAGAGTTTAATGTGAAGAGAGGGAGACTATTACAAGGGAGGTAACTAGGGATGTACTTAGAGAGTAAGGTGCGTGCACACACACACACACACGATGGGCTTCTTTCAGTTTCCGTCTGCTAAATTCACTGACAAGGCTTTGGTCAGCCTGAGGCTATGGTAGAAGACACTTGCCCAAGAGACCATGAAGTGGGACTGAACCCAGAACCATATGGTTAGGAAGCAAACTTACCACACAGCCACACCTGCACTTGCATATTCTCTTCATCTCATGCCTTCTTTTACTTCATTATCAAAATAATTATCGTTAAGGTGGCGAGCTGGCACAATCATTAGCACACCGGGTGAAATGCTTAACGGTATTTCATCTGCTGCAACGTCCTGAGTTCAAATTCTGCCAAGGTTGACTTCGACTTTAATCCTTTCAGGATCAATAAAATACATACTAGTTATGCACTGGGATTAAAGTAATCGACTCTCCCCCTCCCCACAAATTTCAGGCCTTGTGCCTATAGTAGAAATGATTATCATCATCACCATTTTCGTCTAGCAACATCCAAACTGTTTCCACACAAAGATATGGTAAAAAAACAATCAATAAATCAATGTGGATTTTCTCCTAGATTCCTAGACTTGGTGTGTGTGTGTGTGTGTGTGTAGATGTATGTGTGTATTGACGAGTATAGATGTGTGTGAGTGAGTGTAGTTCGTGTATGTGTGTGTGTGTGTGTGTGTGCGTGCATGTGTGTGTGTGTGGGATCATGACTTATGGAAGTAATTTCATTGGTTCATTGTGATATAAAGAGTCTGACCAGATTTGACCTCTGCTCTCCAACAACAATGTCACCACCACTACCACCACCACCACTAACAACAACAACAACAACAACAGTTACAAGAAACATTTCAATGATGAAAAGAGAAAATAAATTGTTGCATATTTATTGAAAATCTGATAACAAAATATTACATTCAAATTAGACTGTAGGCTGGTGGTGGTGGTGGTGGAGGGGTGTGATTATGGTGCTTGTGATGAAGATAAAAGATAATGATGAAGATGGTGGTGGTGGTGGTGGTGGTGACAGGGAAGGTGGTAGTGATGGTGATTATGACGATGATGATGAGCATCATCATAATCTCCATCAACACCACCACCTTCACCATCATTATAAGTGGGTTACCAAGGAAACAAATTGGAGAAAATAAAATAAAATCCAAAATGTTTTTTAAAAAAAGTTATTCAACCATAGACTCTTATTTAGGCTACAGTAAGTAGTAGTAGTAGTAGTAGTAGTAGTAGCAGCAGCAGCTAATGCCTAGAATTCAAGCCAAAATTGAAGCCAAAATTTCTGCAGGAACTGAAGAGGGGGAAGAAATATTAAAAAGTCAACAGATAAACACGACCACTTGAACTAATTTTCTCAGCACCCAATTTTGGCACCGAGTTATTCAAGTGGCATCACTTAGCAAACATGGTTGATATTCCAAGCAACTGGCCACTTCACTGAATCATAATCATTTCAGTTTCCTGAACACTAAATAAACATTGAATATGTCAAACATTCGCACAAGAATCTAGAACTGAGCATGTGTTACAATTATGAGTCAGAAAATATTCATGAGGGTGTCAGAGTATGGAGGGTGTACGACAAAAAAATCTAGGACGAGATGGTTTGTGAGTCAGACAACATTTGGGAAGGATGACAATGGTGTATTAAGAGCAGACTCAGGGTGGATAATAACATCAGGGTGTGAGGGGATAAGGGTGAGTCTTAATCACTAAATGGTTTGTTATTCAGACAATGTTGGTAAAGGATGGTAACCTAGGGTACAGACATGACTTAGCGAGTTTGAGATATGGGACATAAGGGTGTTGAACTTGGGTGGATGATGTATTACTGAGAGATTATGATGTGAGAGGAAGTTGGGTTATCATTGTAGAAGATAAAGTGAGCTGCTTTGAGATATCGTATAACAGCTCAGTTAAGACAAATGGAGGTATATAAGAGGACAAGATGAGCAGAGGTATGAGGTTTGGTCATAAAGTATCTGGACTGTTGCTATGGTAACAGAGCTAAAGTACGCAGAGTGAAGCTGCTAGGCTCAAATTGACCTTGAACTCTTTTGTACACAAACACAAAGTTATAAAGTTCTCGCTCATTTCTGATGTTTATTGCAGTGCTTGGAAGTAAAGTGTGTAGGGTGTGGTCATTTCAAAAACAAGATTGGATTTCAGCTATGCAGGATCTCATTGTGTCAAGGAAGATGAATATTTTTAGAAAAGAGCCATAAATAGTTCTATATTTAAGAGACGAGGAATTATGACTACATTATTTACATTTGATGAATATTTGTCCTCATCTTGTTTGTTGTTAACACAGCGTTTCGGCTGATATACTCTCCAGCCTGAAGATCCTGTGTGCCTACAGAGGAATCCCAAAGTAGTAAGATACTGACTCCACCAAAATAAAATATTATATTCTGTAAAGTGGTTGGTGTTAGGAAGGGCTTCCAACTGCAGGAACCACACCAAAGATAACACTACAGCTTGATGCAGCCCTGTAGCTCACCAGTTCCCCATCAAACCATCCAACTCATATGTCAGCATGGAAAGCAGACATTAAATGATGATGATGATGATGATGAGGTAGGCTTCCATACAGTTTGTCTATAAAATTCCTTCCACCAAACATTGGCTGGCATCAGCTGAAGGTGTCACAGAGTGAGGTCAAACTGAGACATTGTTCCCAAGCAGATTCCTTCAGCAACCATTGAATAGATTATGGTGTAGCAGCCACCTCACAGCAGAGTCTGTTTCCTATAGAATGGTTTTGATAAACAGAATGTGGCAGCAGATAGCAGAACAGACACAGACTGTCTAGAAGAGTGATCAAGGTTGTTTACCAAACTTGGTCAAAGGCACAGAAGAATCCTGCTTACATTAACAATCAAACATCTTGTTTTGGCCTGTCTGATATGTGTATGTGCGTAATTCTGGTTGTGTGTGTAGGTGTGTAAGTGCTTTTGAATGTTTATGTAATTTTGACTGTGTGCATGTGTATGTGTGTGTGTGTGTGCATAGACATGGATGTGCATTGTGTGTACATGTGTAAACTTGAATGTGTGTGTGTGTAGAGAGAGAGATGGCTGTAGAGCATATCTAGGTGAATGAGTATGTAGATATGGGTGTAAATAGTGTGTGTATGTGTGTGTGTGTTTAGGCAGATGGTAGATGCTTGTGTGTGTGAATACGTAGATATGGATTTAGAGATGTGTATGTAATATACCCAAAGATGCAGAAGGCTGTTCATATGTTTCTGAAGTACGGAATCTTTGTCTTCTGCATCTATGTTATACAGTGAGTGTGTGTGTACTTTACTGTGCATCAATACATGTAGGAAGGAAGGAAGGAAGACAACAAGTATTTTTGGTTACAACTACAGTATGTAGAAATATATACGTGTATGTATGTATATATATATATATATATATATATATATATATATATATATACAGTCAAACGTCCGCAGCTACTACTCCTACTACCACCCCCACCATTACTGATGTACCATTCAGCAATGCATCATTTAAGGCACAAGTGTGAGCATATGTACATGAGACGACAAAAAACAGTTATGTGTGTGTGTGTGAGGTAGAGATAACAGTCATGTAGAAGCTACATGTCTTTTGCGTCTAGCTATGTTAACAAACACGGTTAGACACACCCACATGGGAATGCACATCCTATATCACACACACACACACACAATGGAAATTCTAAAGCTCAGATGCACACACACACACTCAAATTCAGACAAATAGAAGGAAGGAGGCCACATCTGTCAAGTAGTCTCTACCTGTTGGTAGGGGTTGGTGATGGAGTGGGGTGGTGGTGGTTTGAATCTATTATCATCCAAAGAAATCTCAATGCGCAATAATTTCTTACAGAGCTGAACAGTTTCCCAAACAGACACTGCCTCTTCCTCTTCCTTCCCCTCACTGCATTGGTGGTATAAGCACAAATGAAGGAGGGAGAGCAGGGGGAGGGGGAAAACGTTCTTGTAAAGTGATACTCCCTTCCCCACCCCACCCCACGACTGGTGGATTTTGTTTTTTTAACCTTTTATTGTTTACTTGTCTTAGTCATTACACTGTGGCCATACTGAAGCACTGCCTAGAAGAGTTTTTAGTGAAATGAATTGACCACAGTATCTATTTTTTTCAATTTGGTACTTGTGCTGACAGTCTCTTTTATTGATGGGATTCTTTCAGTTTCCATCTATCAAATCCACTCACCAAGTCTTTGGTTGGCCAAAGGCTATAGCAGAAGACACTTGCCCAAGGTGCCACATAATAGTGGGACTGAACTTGGGACCATGTGGTTCGGAAGCAAGCTTCATAACCACACGGCCATGGCTGAGCAATGCCAGTGCTGGTGCCACTTAAAAAGCATCCAGTCCGCACTGCAAAGCGGTTGGTGTTTGGAAGGGCATCCAGCTGTAAAAACCAAGCCAAAACTGACCTCACCTGTGCAGGTGTTACATAAAAAGCACTTGGTCCACTCTACAGGGGGGTTGGTGTTAGGAAGGGCGTCCAGCCATAAAAAACCTTGCCAAACACAGACACAGAAGTCAGGTGCAGTCTTCTGCCTGGTCAGCTCCTGTCAAACCGTCCAACCCATGCCAGCATGGAAGGAGGACATTAAACGATGATGATGATGATGATGTTTTCCTTGTGAACGAAGGCAAGCAATTCAGAATGTCTCGCGGACCACAGTGTACCCAGGACTGAGGTTCACTATGGCCCCTGGGGGAGCATCAGGGCCAATTACAGTGGTTGTATACATACAGTGTCAGAACTAGTTTCAGCCAGATGGACTGGGCTATGTAATGAGTTTGTTGACCTTACAAACAGCGGGGTGTTACTGCCTCCAGTTGCTACTTAGAGTGACACCTAGTTTCAGCCAAGTGGACTGAGCTACTTGAGTTAATGAATGTAAATGGCGCTGCAAACAGCACAGAGCTGTATAATGTGTGCGTGTATGTAGAAGAGTGGTTAATTAATGCAAACTGATTGAGATGTGGTAGAATGAGAGAGAGAGAGAAACGGAGGAAGAGGAAGATAAAGAGTGCCTCTCACACACACATATATATATACATACACCGCATATTCAAATACATTATATATATATATATATATATATATATATACACACCATATACACATATACATTAAATATTTTTTATCGTTTTACTGGTTTCAGTCATTAGACTACGACCATGCTGGGGCACCACTTTGAAGAATTTTAGTTGAATGAATCAACCCCAGTATTTTTTTAAAGCCTGGGACTGATTCTATCTCTTTTGCCGAACTGCTAAGTTACAGGGACGTAAACATACCGACACTGGTTGTCTAGTGGTGGTGGTGGTGGGAGGGGCGCAAACACAGCGATAGGATGGTCATGGCCCGGAATACCTTTGATTATATGATTTGATCAGTCGGGGTTGAATTGGCTCTCACTAAATCCCTTGTTATTTAGCTACTTCTACAGCACCACCACCACCATGTACTGTCAGACCAGTCCCTTATCCTTCCACCTCACTGTCACCACCACCGTCATTGTAGTAACAAATATACAGAATCAATGTGACAATATCGAACTGATTAAAACACTTAAGCACACACACACACACAGCATTACCGTCAGGTAAAAAAACCTGAGGTGTAAACAAAGCAATAATATTGTAAAGATGTTCAAAGTAGTAGCAGCAGGAGTAGTAGTAGCAGCAGTCAAAACAGTACTGCCATCTTTTCTGGGAAATGAATAGCATTTGTGTATACACACACACTCACAAACACCACCACCAGAAGTGTGTATGTGTATATGTATGAGTGCGTGTGTGTATGTTATAGACAAACGCATACACACAGAAAAGAAAGAACGTAAATTGTGCCCACTCCACTACACAACAATATTGTAGGGTAGCAAAAGGGGGTATGTTAGGTTCTGCAAGCAGCAGCTCCTCGTACCCAACTACCCTGACAACATTGAAGAGTAGATGGAGGCAGAGCTGAAGGTATTTCTCCATGGTGGTGGTGGTGGTAATGGTGTGTTTATGGAGAAGACTGCGATACTGGCCTTACAATCTCCATACCTTCTCACCATAGGCGTGATGTGCATGTGTATACACACATATAGAGAGCTAGATGATACACACACACACACACACACACACACACTAATTTGCAGTGAGAAGCAGGAAAATAGAAACGTTGCTAGGGCAACACAAGTGTCCTTAAATGTCTAAACTGTTGCTAGGTAACCATAAAGTCCACAGAAATCTGCTGCGTACTTCCTTCCATAATAACCAAGATTTCCCAGACACAGAACATCACAGACACCCACCACATTGCCTGTGTTGTGCTATCTATACGACTGTGTGTGTGTGTGTGTGTGTGTGTGTGTGTGTGGAGACATTTTAAGATATCTATGGCTATGTGTCTTGTTTTTTACTGGTTTTCAGTCATTAGATTGTTGCCATGCTGGAGCACCACCTTGAAGAATTTTAGTTCGATGCATTGACCTGAACACTTTTCTTTTTAAGCCTGGTGCTTATTCTATCGGTCTCTTTAGCTGAACCGCTAAGTTATGGGGATGTAAAAACACCAACATTAGTTGTCAAATGTGTGTGTGTATTCGTGCGGGTGACACGTAAAAGCACCCACTACACTCTCTGAGTGGTTGGCGTTAGGAAGGGCATCCAGCTGTAGAAACTCTGCCAAATCAGACTGGAGCCTGGTGTTGCCATCCGGTTTCACCAGTCCTCAGTCAAATCGTCCAACCCATGCTAGCATGGAAAGCGGACGTTAAACGATGATGATGATGATGATGATATATATATATATATATATATACACACACACTCGGCTTGCGAAGACCTGTTGGGGTAATTGAAAACGAAATCGTGATGGCACCTGTACCAGTGGAGCACTAAGAGCACCGTCCGAGCGTGACCGTTGCCAGAGCACCTGTCTGGCTTCCGTGCCAGTGGCACGTAAATAGCACCATTTGAGGGTGATCGTTACCAGCATCGCCTTCCTGGCACTTGTGCCGGTGGCTTGTGAAAAGACATTCGAGCGAGGTCGTTGCCAGTGCCGCTGGACTGGCTCCTGTGCAGGTGGCACGTAAAATACACCATTTTGAGCATGACGATATCTACCTGTCTGTCTGTTCATCCAGCAAGCTAGCTATATCTCTATAGGTCATGTGAAATCAAACAGCAGAGATTGAATTGTTGGAAAGCAGACAAATGCATGATGAATGAGATTAACTCTACCATAATCTCAGAAGATTAAGAATTAAATCATTACAATACACGTACATAGCAAATGGTGTGTATATATATATATATATATATATATATATATATAGTTCAAAAAAACAATAACAAAAAAACAAAGAAACAACAAAGTGAGGACGTGATATGGATAGTATTATTGGACGCTCAGGAAAGGAAAGAGATATATATATATCCATAATAATACAAAAGAGAGAGTTTAGCTAAAGCTTAGTCTCAGCTTCACTCGCATGTCTGTTTCATTGACATTTACATTTGGATGAAGAGTTTTATCAGCAAGTCTACAGATGAACTCTTTCTGTTTGTCTGTCTGTGTCTGTTTGTCTAGGACGGCTCTCTTCATAATATCATCACCATTATCAGGGTCATTATTTCTGTAATCCATCATCATCATTCTAACAACTATTGCCTCCATAAGCCTTCACCAACAACCAACCAACTATTATCATTATTTTCACAATAACCATCACTATTGCAAGCCATCATCATCATCACAACTGTCGACTGCAGATGGCAGAAGCAAGCGTGTGTGTGCACCTTTAGAAAGATGAGGTGGAACAGAAAAGAGAACGTAAAGTACACGGTGGTTATGCAGCAGCCTGCTTCTCTTTTCACTTTGCTAATGGGATGAAGACATGCCAGCTTTATCTTAGTACAACCATTGTGTGTGTGTGTGTGGGGGGGGGGGGCATGCAATTGCATGCGTGTTGTGTGTGTATATATCTATATATATATAGATTTAATCAAAAGATTAAATGTGGTACTTAAAATGTTTGAGGTACCAGAATTTGGTAGGGTAAAAACCAAAAACAAAATCAAGAGATTTGGTGAATAAAATTTGAAGAAAAGCAACAAAAATTCAATAGGTTATAGCAGTACGTACGTTTCGCACAAACTTCATTTATTTATGTAATGAGAACACCACATAAGATGTGCAATGAAAATGTACTCCTCAGCTGCATAATGGAAGTTCATATTAGAAAGTCATTTTGTAGATGTGTGCAAAAACAAGAGTAGGAGAAGAAGAAAATACCATCTTGACTGGGCTGCTAATGAACAGTCTAGTGAATCAAACATGAATTTAATTTCTATATATTCTAATTGGTGGGGAAACTATATTTAAATATATTTTTTGATGATTACAGCTGACTGACATAGGTTATAGTTTTACCTGTCATCAACAGAGTTGTGGCTTTTATCATGGTCTGTCTTGTTCTGTAATTGACTAACTATACACAGCATTTTTGAAAAGAAAAACAAAACCAACAAAAAAAACATTTGGATATATAAAGCCCCCAACACACATACGGATGCACATTCCAACGTGCCAAAATCCACCTGCCCTTCAAAACAATAACCCTTTAGCATTCAGATTCCTCACTCAAATGCAATGTTTATTTATTCACCGCTCGACTGGCTCCCATGCCGGTGGCACATAAGCACCATTCAAGCGTGGCCGATGCCAGTACTTCCTGACTGGCCCTCGTGCCGGTGGCACATAAAAAACACTCGCTACACTCTCGGAGTGGTTGGCGATAGGAAGGGCATCCAGCTGTAGAAACACTACCAGATTGGATTGGAGCCTGGTACAGCCTCCTGGCTTGCCAGCCCTCAGTCAAACCATCCAACCCATGCCAGCATGGAAAACAGACATTAAACAACAATGATGATGATGATTGTTTTGAATTAATCCTGGATTGAACATAAAAAAGTAAGGACATTTGGGCCAGTCCAAATGCTAAAATGTTAATGCTATTAAGCCCCACATTCTGGAAGTTTGTTACTTACGGAACATGCTTGTCTGAGAGCATTGATGGTTTTGTACTGTTCAGAGATCTTTTGCTGTAGACTGCGAATCTGTGCAAGGAAGGTGGAGTTTTCTTTGTCACTCTTCCTTGCCAGGTATCCTGGCACTTTGTTTTTACTGTTTTGGCAACTGCTGTTCTCTTTCTGAAATAGACAAACACATCAAATTGGTCAATAAAATGTGTAGACCAACACACACACACACACACACACACACACACACACACACACACACACACACACACACACACACACACACGCCATCATATACAAAAGCCTAAAATAAGTGTTAAGTTTATAAGAAAGTGACTTAGATTTCAGTGCCTTATATTTACAAGCATTGTATTTTAGTATTTAAGAAACATTTTATATTCTAAGTAAGAAATATTCAAATAATGGTTAATTGTTTGGATTGAGACCAACTAACGAGAAAGTTTATGTAGTCTGCTTGAAATAGGAACTAATCTATCAAACCACATACTGCCTTACGAAAAGGAAGGACACATTAGATAAGATTCTTGGAAAAAGATAATCATGGCTGGAATGCTTTTGACCTTACGGTCCTATTTGATCAACAATGACCTGAATCTATCAAAACAAGGAAAATAGGGAGCAGTTCTTACTTGAAGACCATGAAACAGGGATTCTATTCACAGACTTCCCCTTGGAAGTAACAAATCAATCTTGTTGTCAGAGCATAAAGAAGGGGTCTTCACACAAACCAGCAACAGCCATGGAGCTGGAACAGCTTGGCCCCACCCCCACAAAAGATACTTCCTAAAACCCCAGCACCCATTTTATTCTTCACTCAGTGATTGAGCTGTTGGAAATCTATAACCAGTGATTGATCTATTAGAAAATAGTAACCAATGACGCTATTGTTCACAAATTACAATAAATAATAATAATAATAATAATAGAATAAATGTATTTAACATTTTTGGTATTGGCTGACCATTCTATTATTATTATTATTATTATTAGAATGACATGGTAGGACAGGTGTGAGAGGCCAGACCCAGCAGGTTTGAACATAAAACAGGTAGAATATTTGAACTGGATATGGTCTAAATGCTGAAGGGTTAACAACTGAACCATTCCATTGTGTATAATGTTATTTAGTTTATCCAAAGTTCCACGTCTGCTCTTAGTAAATCCTTTGAAAATCCTACAACAAGGTGTTAAGGCTAGGTTACTAAGAAGAATCGGTCAAATTGTAATCTAAGAAGAGAAGTAACCCTTTCACAGGCAAAACTGATGTGAACTGAAACAGATCGAGGAAATTAGAGGCAAAAAAGATCAAAAATCAATGCAAGAGAGAGAAAGAGAGAGACATACCTTGATAAATGTGAGTATGTGATCAACAGAAGGTCCATAGACAACTTCACCGAGACATAAATGTGAACAACATCCAGAATTTAGACAACGTAACTTGTAAAACTCGTTTCCATAGAGTGGTGCCATATCTTTGGACTTTACGATTTGTGTGTGTGTGTGTGTGTGTGTGTGTGTGTGTGTGTGAGAGGTGTTTGTGGAAGTGAGGTGAAGAGCAAGTCACAGAATGAATGGGAACAGAAAATCCTTTGGTGATGGACAGTTGAAACAGTAGCATTGACTTTCAGACAATTTTGAATAAATATTTAATGATTCATCAACTTTGTCAAATATTGGTTAGAACTAATGGATTCAACACGATGAAGCATGACATAGCTGGAATAAGAGGGAGAATCACAAACAGCCGAGTGGACCAGACTTGGAAGAATTGCCTTGGTCTCAGCTGAAGATGGTTTTTTTATATTGTTTTGATATACAGAACACTAGTCCACCCCTGACCGCTTACTGAAATAGTAAACAGAACTGGGGTCAACGAGGGTGGAGGGACAGAGAAAATAACCGAGTGATAGAGTGACAAAATAACTGAAATTGGTCATGTGGTTTGGTGATTTGGAGAGCAGGGATCAAATCCTCAGTCGAACACAATTACAACCGACTGAACAGAGCTAAAGTAAACATGTGGACCAGATAAAGGCAACACCGACTAACTATTAGCTTTTAACATTATCCTTTTAGATAATCCACTCTTAAACTACATTGATTAGGATTAGCAACCCATTGCTAAAAGCAAATAATTGTTTAATCTTGTGTGTAGTTTAATTGGTAATTAAGCAAATGGGAAACTTTAGAAAAAAAAGCCTCAGAGATAATTAGATAATTAATTTAGCTTTATATAGGTCATCATAAAGTTATTGAAGTTTAGAGGCAGAAAGTTGGTTCTACAACTCATGTTACTCTTAACTTTTTTTGGCAAATTTCCAGAATATTTACATACACACACGCACACAATCATCTTGATTGTCGTCATCAACATCCCTGTCGTTGTCTAAGATAATATTTTTTTTTCTGTGCCAGCAGAAAATTAGAAATATCTGCCAGTTCTCCTGCATCCGTTATTTCTGGCACTGTTCCAAGACAAAAACAGGGCAATACAACAGGTGTGATGACAGCAAGTGTGTAGACTTAAAAGAGAAGGTGGAGAGAACAAGCAGATGTGTGTATATATATATATATATATATATATATATATATATATATATATATATATACAGACAGATACACAAACGAGAGAGAGAGAGATTAGCTACTTCAGGCTGCAGTGACACCATTGGGGCCCACGTGACAAGAAAGAAAAAGGAAAATGGAAACTTGAGCAGTACTTACCAAGTTTGTTTGTTGGTTCCCATCAGAGTCTTTGCTAGGGCTGTAGTTATGCGCTGTGCTTGTTGGTTTGCTTGGTGTGGTGGCTCCACCTGGTGACGAAGGGTTTGGACCTTTGTCCTGAGAAGAGATTTTCTTCTCTAGTTGCATCATGTATCCAGACTGGTGACCAAGGTCTTGTTCCAGTTGAGCAATGTGTTTTTCTTTGGTCTTCAGTTCTTCAATCTATCAGGGAGCAAAAATGGAGAAACATTAGATTTTATATGTGTGTGTGTGTGTGTGTGTGTGTGTGTGTGTGTGTGTGTGTATATATATATAAATAATAATATTAGGGATAAAAATCCAAATTTACAGGTAAAAACTCAATTCAATTCAATATATTAAAAATTAAAATTAAATTAAGTTTCACAGTATAAAATATAAATATATAGTTTTAGAGAAAAGAACCAAGGTTCATGAACTCATCGATGAAAATCCACTGTCACATATAGAAAATTAGTATATATATATATATATATATATATATATAGCGACCCAAGGTTTTTTTTTTAGCTCTACACTATCTTTATATGCTATTTGTGGCTTTATATAAAGGTAACAAGTTGACAAAATATACAGCATGCCAGATACAACTCCAAAACATTCCATCCCTCTACGCGTTCTGAGTTCAAATTCCACCAAGGTTGACTCCATTTTTTATTCTTTAAGGGATGATGAAACGAGTACCAGTCAAGTACTGGGGTCAGTGTAATCAACTTAACTGCTCCCCTCCAAATTTTACGCTTTGTGCCTCTAGCAGGAAGGAGTATTTATGGAGTGGCTTCCTTCAAATTCCACTGAAGCAATTTATTTTGTGTCTGTCATGCAGTTTCGAAAATAATAGAAATTTCTTATAACATAAGCAACACACACACACATTGTGTGTATGTGTGTGTGTGTGGTGGGGTGCCTGTGTGATTTGGCAGAGACGGTTGCCACCCCTTTCTTGTAAGCTGAATATTGAACTGTGAACTAGATGAGAAAGTGGTGGGGAGAGAACAGAAAGGTTAATCAGAGATTAAAGGGAAGGAATAACATAGAATAAGGGCAGAGGATTAGAAGATTCAGTACAACATCAGACAAACTACCTATGGTATTTAGTTTAACTGTTTACATTCTGAGTTCAAATCCTACCGAGGTAAGCTTTGTCTGTAGGCCTTCTGGGGGTTGGATAAAAATTTTAATGTTAATCAGGGTAGATGGAAGTATAAATCCCTGAATGACTCCAATATTCCAGGAAGGAACAGTGACCCCAAAGTGTCAGCTTTAAAAGACATCAAATCCAAACATGTCTAAATTATTTTAACTTAGAAAAGGAAAAATAATGGGAAGATTTAATTGATCTTGCAAGTGGGAAATTGGGAGAAATAAAGCTAAACAGTCAGTTTTTTATTAAAAAATAATAATGATGATAATAATAATAAAAATTAAAAAAATAATAATAATGATGATAATACATCTTTCTACAATTGGCATAAGGCATTGAAATTTGTGGGGAGGGGTTATGTCAATTACAGTGACCCTAGTACTTGACTGGTACTTAATTCATTGAACCCAAAAGGATGAAAGGCAAAGCCGACCACAGTGGAATTAGAACGCAGAGCATAAAGATGGATGAAATACCGTTAAGTATTTCATCCAGAGTGCTAACGAGTCTGCCGGCTCACCGTTTTAATAATAATAATAATAATAATAATAATAATAATAATAATGCCCTGATGCAGTACCAGGTAGTGGCTCTCATGGCTTCTGATCTTAACTGATTGGAAGTGTTATCATGTACATTGACAAGCCTTGTCGGTGGGTTTGGTAGATGGGAACTGAAAGAAGCCTTGAGCCTGGTGCAGCCTCCTGGCTTGCCAGTCTTCAGTTAAACCGTCCAACCCATGCCAGCATGGAAAGTGGACGTTAAATGATGATGATGATGATCCGTGTGTCTTTGTAACCCCCCACTCCATTGCTTGACAACAAATGTTGGTCTGTTTACGCAGACGTTAATTAGCAGTTTGACAAAAGAGGCAGATAGAATAAGTGGCGGGCTTAAAACAAATGTACTGCGATCAATTCATTCGACTAGAAATTCTTCATAGCGGTGCCCCAGCATGGCCGCAATCTTATACGGACTGAAGCAAGTAAAAGACGTGTGTCTGTGTGAGCGAGTGTGGGGTGAGGATGAGAGAGAGAGAGAGAGAGAGAGAGAGGTTTGTAGAGGGCTGATAGAGAAATAAGATATTTGGAAAGTAGAAGGGATTATTTATTGCGCATTACGACTGTGAAGGAGTTATTTCTATATTATACTAGTCTATAGGAGAGAGGGGGAGAGTATGAGAAAGAGTGAACATCTGTGTGCCTTTATCTTAGCATTTACGTAGTTATAACAGAGAGAGAGAGAGAGAGAGAGAGAGAGAGAAAGAGAGAGAGAGTATAAGAGAAAGAGAATGTATGTGAATGAGAGTGTATGAGAGAGAGAGGGAGTGGATATAAGTGTATTAGAGAGAGTATGTGTATGAGAGAGTGTGCATGTGTGTGAAAGAGAGTGTGCATGTGTATGAGAGGGAGTGTGTGGGAGTAATTACTTTACGGTATTTAATGCGCACTTTTGTTTTTGTTATTGTAAAAATTGATCCTATAAAACTGCCCTGCAACAGAGCTTTCAGTACCTTCGGAATAGATTTTATGCAGAAAAATTTCCCCTTCAAATTGAGACTGCACATTATACGCATATTGTATTCACAGGGACCGTTTTTACTGGAATACAGTGTTTTCTCAAATATAAAGTCGTTTTGTTTTCTAAAACAACAACTAAAAAAAAAAAAATCAGCAATATATATAGTTTAGCCTCCTAATTTTATTTTACACCCCAAGATAATGTTACCTTACAATTTTGATCCTGACATTTTGCATTAAATTTCGCACATTATAACACATGACTAAACATGGTATATATACATATATACACGAGTATATCTATCCATCCATCCATCTATATATATATCTACCTACCTACCTAACTATATATCTATCTAAATAAAGTGAAATAATAGAACAGAAGAGGTAAATAAATAGTGGTGATGGTTTGGGGAGAGTGGGGGAAAATAGTTTTGGTGGGAAGAGAAAAAGTTACATTCAGACAAGAAGTCCTCGGTGGAGAAAGATGACAATTATATGGGATGAAATGATATGTTTATAATATCGAACAGTCATGATCAAATTGTGACCCGTAAGACTTTCTGAATGATGGCACGCCAACAAAAAAAATTACCTTGAAATTTTTCAGTATTTTGATCTGCTCCTCGAAAAAGGATACCCGTACCCGATATAGTATATACTTGACGGGATTAATCTAATCTGTCTACCCGCAATTACACCGCCACCACCTCCCAAACTGCTTACTCGAATAACAATGTTAAACCACAGACCCAATCACATAGGTGTTAACATGAAATAGTGTGCGCACACGCACACAAAATCTGATTTTAAAATACCAGCGAGAGATATAGATGAATAATTAGTGAATAATTAGGCTTGCTAGAAACAACAGCAAAATCTCATTCAAATCACACCGCACAAAAGATACACAACGCAATTCAAGATATGTAAAAAGACAGGATGGTCATGGGTGGAATGTCTTTGATAACGGTATAAGAATTGGATGAGATATGATGGCTCGGCTGTCTCTCCCCAGTTCTTATATTAATCATCAAATCCAGAAATACAGCAACACGAGGGATAGCGGTAACAACAGATCAATAGTTTATTCTAGGTTGGTGTAGAGCCGTTTCGTTCCTGGGTGAATAGGCATGCCGCTAGAATACCAAAGGAAGCTTCGACCACATGTCGGGGTTGAGTTGGGACAGCCTGGAAGAACATCTTGTCACGACACCTGCTGGATGGATAAGAGATACGTGTTGTCGCCACCGCTGCTAGAGAGAAAAGAGATTGAAATGCTATCGCTTTTTCTCCACCTGTTGCATTGCGCATGCGTGCTCGGGTACTTCTGCTGACGGCAAGTCCCTTGCACATGCTCAATGGCACTTCCCAAGATGGTGGCCACACGCGCCACTACAATGGTTTTGATAAATCAAGGTTGATCTTGTATTTCTGCTACATGTATACACACTAAATATATATATGCACAAAGCAACAAGCACACATGTCCGCCATGAGTAAACATGCTTTCTTGGAAACTGACCGAAGGTGTGGAAACTGACCGAAGGTGTGGTGGTGAGGGGAGATGTAGAGTTATCTTTTTGCGTTTGTTTCAGTCATTAGATTGCAGTCATGCTGCAGCACCACAGTGGTACTAAGTCTACTGGTTCATTTCGCCAAACTTAAGTTACAGGGGATATAAACAAACCAACACCAGTTATCGAGCAGTGGTGGGACAAACACAGCGACACACACATGACAGGCTTCTTTCAGTTTCTGTCTCTAAATCCAGTCACAAGGATTTGTTTGGCCTTGGGCTATAGTAGAAAACACTTGCCCAAGGTGTCACACAGTGGGACGGAACCCAAAGCCACAAGGTTGGGAAGCAAACTTCTTAATCACACAGGTATGGTAGGTGAAAGGTAGTTTTATCAATAAATATAACGTTAAGTCAATTGTTTTTTGAAGAGGTTTCTGGATTGGTTTTTCTTTTCTACTTATTTGTATATCCAAAATGGTTAAAGCAGATACCACGACAACAGAAGAAAAAAAGGAGAGGTTAAAAGGATCAAAAGTACGTGGAAAGAAATAGTGATGGTGGTGGTGGTGGTGGTGTTAGTGACGGTGGTGATGGTATTGTTGATGGTGTTGTGGTATTAGTAATGCTGCTCCTGGTCGTGACAATGGTATCAATAGAGAGGAAAGCAGCAATGATGATGACGACAATAGTGATGTTGATGATGATGGCAATATGTATACAGATTATCATACATGAGCCTTCTGGCAAAAGACAGAGTTGTGTATCTTGCTCAAGAAAAGAAAAAATCTATCAATATAGAGGAAGCAACAAGACCTGTTGCTGGTCTGTTCACACAACCATTATGGCTGTTAAGACACACAGACAGACCAATGGTTGAATGCAGCAACAATTGCTACAACCGTTTCTTTGTTCTGATCTTGTGGACAGTGAAAAGGGAACGAATGCGAAAAGGACAAAAGGAAGACATACTGGATAAGCTCGTGTCTTAGCACGCACACACACACACACACACACACACGTATACAAAAGAACATTATCATTTGAAAGGACGTATACACATAAGCTATCATTTTGCTCTTAATTACAGCTCCCCACCCCACTCTCCTTTCACTATTGTATTCTTGATAATGGATGGGAGTATCCAAAGAGGAGTGTGTGCCGGTAATTAAGGGAATCTTACAGGTGTTTGTTCATGTGAGTACGCACACACACATGCACACGCGCATGTCTATATAGCTAGATAGAGCTGAATCTATCTGCCTGCTTCTCTTCCTCTTTGCTCGCTCTCTCTCTCTCTCTGTCTGTCTTTGTCATGGAGAGCACATTTATCTTCAAGAGCAGTTTTCTAAATTGTCAATCACCTTGTAACCACATGGTTCCAGGTTCAGTCCCACTGCAGGACACCTCGGGCATAGCCCCAGACCAACCAAAGCCTTGTGGGTTGGGTAGATGGAAACTGTGAGGAAACCCATCATATAGATGTGTGTGTGCGTTTGTCACCCACCACCACTTGACAATTGGTATTGGTTTCTTTACATCTCATAACTTAGTGGTTTGGCAAAAGAGACTGATAAAAAATAAGTACTAGGGGTGACTTATTTGACTTAACCCTTCAAGGTGAAGCCCCAGCATGACCACAGTCTAATGACTGAAACAAGTAAAAAGCACCCAGCACACTAAGTGGTCGGCATGTTATGAAGGGCATCCAGCCCCAAGAACCATGCCACAACAGACAATTAGACTCTGGACAGCTCCATGTCAAAGCCATACAACTCATGCCAGCATGGAATGATGATGATGATGATGTGTGTGTGTGAAGGTGTGTACCCTAGTGGTTATGGTGTTGCACTTATGATCACTAGATCAGGAGTTCAATTCCCAGCATTCTTGAGCAAAACACTTCATTCCATGTTGTTTCGCGATAATTTTGACATCTGACATGTGGCACGCTTGTGCACCTGTGCAGGTAATATCAATTT
Organism: Octopus bimaculoides; assembly: GCF_046866305.1. NCBI lineage: Eukaryota > Metazoa > Mollusca > Cephalopoda > Octopoda > Octopodidae > Octopus > Octopus bimaculoides. Next base: position 49,486,962 of record NC_142941.1, on the reverse strand, counting down.
GATGGAGGCAGGGAGATAATGTACAGCACACACAAACAAATTATCCGTGAAGGCCATTCAGCAAAAATTGTACACTCATAGGTTATCTTTGACAACAGATTCCATCCTATACACATAAATAAAATCAACACACACACACACACACACACGGGATGGTCCAAAAATCTAAATCCATAGAAAATTCTTTATATTTATTAATATTTTTTCCTTCCTAACCAATTTAATTACTTTTTCTCTTCAGTTCAATACTAATTCCAAACTATCACTGCCTGCATCCCAATATTTCCAATATTTGAAAGAAATGGAGCCACACACACAGAAATTACAGCCA
>NC_142941.1:49389131-49481631 GCF_046866305.1 Octopus bimaculoides | reverse complement strand
CTGGCCATAAAATACTGCCCCAAGAAACCCATCCATTCCATGTTGGCATGAAGAAGCAAATGTGTGATAAAGATAACGATGGTGGCAGTAGTGGTGGTGGTGGTGGTGGTAGGATATGATATGAAGGAGGTTTGGCTGTTATTTCTTACAACCTGAGTGACCATACACAGGTTCTCTTGCGGTGGTACAAAGCATTAGTGAATACAACAACAACAACCATTTGGGTGGTGTTGGTGGAAGTGGTGTTCGTTTGTGTGTATGGGTAGGGCCATTGCTGACTGTTTCCCAGCAACTTGCGAAATGAGGTAATTGGTTACAACCATATAAGCTGCAACCAACCTACCACAAACAAATTGCTACAGCTAACTTGGTTCAGGGGCGCATACTTCAAACATTCTCTTCCATATGTAACAATGTTAAAGTTAATGTATTAACAAAACCATAGTTTTTCCCTCGGAAAATGTCGAATATTTACCAATGTTGTTTGAATGAAAGAAGAACGTAGGAGACAATCATTCTGAAGTTATGCACCAAAGACTACACAATGAAGAACTAGGAATACAACATCCTACAATTTGGTTATTTATTGATGGATTGTAAAACAGTACTGGACAAAGAGATCAATATCATAAGCAGTTGACTTTGTAAAACCTCAAATGAAGTCAATTAAAAGAAATAGATGTTAGAGGAATTGAAAGTTGAAATTCTGTTGAATTCGTTGGCAGAATTATCCATAACTTTTTAGAGACTTTTTTGCTGGTGCCACGTAAAAAGCACTGGTGCTGGTTCCCTATAAAAAGCACTCATCCAGCTTTAGAAACCATGTCAAAACAAACTAGGGAGCTTGGTGCAGCTCCTGCCTTTGTCAGCTGCTATCAAACCGTCCAACCCATATCAGCATGGAAAACAGGCATACAATGATGATTTCAACAACCCTCAAAAGTAACAAAACTTATAACATAATTTTGATAAGAAAAATGGGTTTTTTTTTCTTTTATATCATAACCAGTTACCATATTCCTTATTTGTGCAACAAACTGGCTGGGGCCAGTTGATCTACACTCAGTAACTTGAAAGATAAATACAAGAAGAAGCTTATAGGGCCATGGTGCTGTGGCCTGTCCATAAAGTAGAGTGCCAAAGTAGGAGCTTCTACACAAGCCCTTGACACATTAAAAACAGCAGCCCAGTTCTTCTCAAAGTACATATTACTGTCTTAAAATAATGTGGTCCTAGGTTTTCTGCAAAGGTGGTCATGGATGGAATCGCTTTTGATCAAAAGTGGTCTGCTTGATAAGGGCCGTCCTATATGTAAACAGCAACAAAGCCAACAGACTCTCTATAACATGTAGAAATATCCTCCATGGCCGCCCCACAAGAGTGCATCATAGGTTCCAAAGAAACTGGAGTACAAAGACAGTGGACAATTGTGCAGTGCTAGTATAGCATGATGATGATGATGTTTCTAAGATAGGCACAGGGCCAGAAATTTAAAGGGAGGAGAACAGCCAATTCCAGCACCATCTCTTGATTGCTTCTTGATTTTATTGAGTTGAAAAGGATGGGAAGTGAATTTGACCTTGGCAGGATTTGAAATCACAAGTTGTAACTAAACACTACAAACCATTCAGTCGGATATTTTAAGGAAACTGTCAATTTGCCACTCCCCCCATCCTCCTACTACGGTAACAACAACAACAATAATAATAATCTTCACCCCTATCACCGTCAAACAGTAGCTATTTCCCTGCCAACATGAGTCAGCAGTATGGTATAGTCACCACACCCCTCAATCCAGTGAGATTCTATTTCACAACTTCTTAATTACCTCTTCCTCCTCCCCTCGCTACCACAAACAACTCTCACCTCTTCCTCTCCCTCACTCTCAGACCACAACATTTCATCAGTTCATATTACAGCAACATAAACCAGTAGACTTACTTTATAGCTAGACACTACATCCACACGGCAACATGCCTCAATAAACCAACCACTTACTATACTCGCACCCAAACCACAATGTTCACACCTATTCAAGCAGGTCCACAACAGATGGGGGGGGGGGGGAGATCTGCAGCACGTAGGTTGGCAAAATTAAGGTGTGTGGCTCAATGGTTTGGGTATTCGTTTCATGAGTGACAGTCGAGCCTGCCGACTCCTCTCACTGATGACAAAGAAGAGTGATGAGTGATACAGCTTGCAGAATCTACAATCACTCAAATGACTAAATGTTCAGTTCTGATTGTTGCAGTTTTGTAGGAACTGATGAAGAGTAAACCATTGGCAGGGAGGGAATTCCAGAAATAAGTTTACCAAGCAAAAACATGGCAAGGTAAAAAAAGGGATCTGTAAAGGGTGTGTGTGTGTGGGGGGGGGGTCACAATGGTATGTTGAACAAGAAGGGGGAAGCAGGAGCGATGTAGATTGAGAAGAAATGAATAAATACAGTTGTATAAAATATCTGATGTTGTTTTCTCCAAGTTTCAATAAAAGTAAATAAAAGACATTAGTGAAAGTTTTGGCATCAAACAGAAGCAAAAAGAACCAAAATGAAGAATGTTTTTATTGTGCATAGTTTCATGAGTTGATCTTTGTGGAATTTCAGAAGATGGTAGTAATGGCGCAGATGGCGGAGGGCTGACCTAAATATTTTATTCTGTTTAGTTCAGGATATTTCGTGTATACGAAAGCTGAAGATGGTAAAGAAGCAAATGTTTTTCTATGGAAAATGGTTTGCCTGGTCAAAATATTGTACCAGTGAGAGAGCTTCTATGCGGTTGCTCAACCTGCTGAAAATAGCAATCAACTTTCCTTTCATTACACCCTAATGTCTTAAGGAAAGGGCACAATGGACAGAGTAGACCCTGGTTTATAAAAAGACTGGATGGTCACAACTGGAATAACTTTGATTGTTACTGTCTGTTTGATCAGGGCTGACTTGGATGTTAAACATCATCTGCCACCACCTCCTCCTCCTCATTATTATTATCATTATCATTATTATTGAATATTCAAAATTAATATCATTGAACGTTAGACAAGTATGATTTTTTTGTTCTGACTTCAAACTCCAAAACTCCATCAAGATCAACTTTGCCTTTCATCCTTCGGGAATCAAAACACTTCTGGCAAGTATTTTATATTAAAGGTGCAGAGATCTGTGGATTACTCAACCGTTTCCCCTGCCATTCAATAAGCAGGGAGTCCAGTTGATTGAACAACCAAACTACAACAGAAGGACCAAAAACCAACAATGGATCCGTTTGGTTCGGCCACAATGCAATCCTTGTGTAGGGGCAGCTCTTTTCAGTTGCTGAGTTATAATTATAACCGTTACTCATCCCCTCAGATACAATAAAGACGACTTCTGCGATAATCATGATAATGATGACCATTATCAATGGCATCGTTATTGTGGTCGTCGTCATCATCATCATCATCATCTCCATAAAGCACAACAAGTGATGTTTAGTTTCAGAAAGTTGCCATTGTTAAGCATTCTTGATGCATGTCTATAACAATATTCCTCTTCTCCATTGCACAGGGAAGGGGATGGCTATTGTTATTAAGGGATACGGGGGGAGAGAGAGAGAGAGAGAGAGAGAGGTGAGGGCAAATATACTGACAAACAAATAGCAAACAAGAAGATGGTGTTGAGGGTGATGATGATGGTGATGATGGTGGTGAGAGTGTTAAATAAATGACTGATGGTAGTAATGGTAGCAAATGTAGCTATGATGATGATGATGATAATGGTAGTAGTGTTGGTGGTGGTGGGTGCATTGTGGGAGGTGTGGAGAGAAGTGATCAACAGAAGCCCCAGTGTGTTTGTACAGCAGAACACTGAGTCATTTCTCTGGAATTGGAAGTGGTGTGGTGGTGGTGGTGGTGGCGATACAGTGCCAATGATGTGGTGGTGGTGGTAATAGTTGTGGGTGGTGTCCCATTCAAGATATCAAAGTAAAATAAAGGCGGAATTCATGTGACAAGAAATTTAAACAAGCCCCCCCCCTTGTCCCTTTCACATTTCATTCTCTCCCCCACCTTCACCTCCAAAGCAAATACGAAAACACAAGAAAGAAAGACAAAGGGTCCAGTGATGCTAACAATAACACCACCACCACCACTTCCCCACCCACAATGTACCCTGTTAACAGCTAACCCTTAACATGAACTAATTCTTGCCAACAAGAACCAGCATGAAGGTTACACCCCCCCCCCAGACTCATGCAGAAATGGTGGTGAGCTGGCAGAATTATTAGCATGCTGGGAGAAATGCTTAGCAGCGTTTCATCTGTTTACATTCTAAGTTCAAATTCCACAGGGGTCGACTTTGGCTTTCATCCTTTTGGGGTTAATAAAATAAGTACCAGTTGAGCACTGGGAATTGATATAATCAACCTATGCCCGCCTACAAAATTGCTGGCCTTGTGCTAAAATTTGAAACCAATATATTCTTTTCTACTCTCGGCACAAGGATTGAAATTTCTGGGGAGGGTTAGATCGACTCCAGTATGCAACTGGTACTTAATTTATTGACTCCGAAATGATGAAAGACAAAGTTGACCTCAGCGGAATTTGAACTCAGAACATAGTGGCAGACGAAATACATCTAAGCATTTCGCCCGGCATGCTAACGTTTCTGTCAGCTTGCCGCCTTTTGAAACTAATATATACGACACGTGATTATATTTATCTGTATAACTAAACTTGCATTTACTCAAACACATTTTACTACAATCACGTACATTTACACACACACACACACACATCATCATAATTTACTTGAATTTTTCCATGTTGTCATGGATTGAATCGGTTGTCATTTTGTTACAGTCTGTTATCACTTTGCACGCAACAATAAAGAACAACCACTTTTGCAGAAACGCACAACAGAGTTTGAAATGGGCTTGCTTTATCAAAACCCTGGCACAAATGATGAGATTGTTAAACGTAACTAAACTAAAGTCTTTTCTCTATTTTGCATCAGTTCCTATTCAAAGTTCCTGCGCACAACCAGAGTCCACCTCTTGCTCATACAATCTATATTTTTGGCATCATTTCTGTGGCTGAATGTTATTCTTATCACCAACTTTGCAGCAGGGACCGGATGTATTTTATCATTTTATTGGCACGAGTGTGGAATGTGAAAAGATTAAAGAATCCCTGCTACCTTTGTTAGTTTTTGAATTTATTTCCCTCTGATCTTCCCTGCTAGCGATGGTTCCACAATGTCCCATCATCCACCAAAGACCTTTGGCATTTTGCATGTTCGTTTTCTTCCTTTTCTTTGATTCTCTTACTTGTTTCAGTCATTTGACTGTGGCCATGCTGGAGCACCGCCTTTTAGTCGAGCAAATTGACCCCAGGACTTATTCTTTGTAAGCCTAGTACTTATTCTATTGGTCTCTCTCTTACCGAACCACTAAGTTACGGGGACGTAAACACACCAGCATCGGTTCTCAAGCGATGTTGTGGGGGGACACACAAACGCACACACACACACTGGGATTCTTTCAGTTTCCATCTACCAAATCCAATCACAAGGCTTTTGTCCAAGGTGTCACACTGGGACTGAACCCAGAACCATGTGGTTGGGTAGCAAGCTACTTACCACACAGCAACTCCTGCGCCTATATACAAAGAAATAAAAAAAAAACAAAAAAGAAAAAAGCCCTAATTTTTTATTGGGTGTGTCATTGTTTTTGTCAAATCTTTACTCTTGATGCTATTGCTACCAACAACCCCTGGGGTCATTTTATATGCCACAGGCACCGGATGTTTTCTCATAACCTTCACAAGTGACCAGGCATCCCTTATTATCCAAGGCAAATGGCTGCTGTCTTCGGTGAGGAGTGGAAGGGGTGTTTACACTGGATTATGTATGGAGTAGAACTTAGCTTTCAATCTAGTTATTCTAGAGGAGTCAGTCACTATGGCAACAGAGCTATATATCTCCATAGTGACCGTTTGATGCTATTTATGAGGTTTTAGGTGAGGGAGTTTACTGCAGTAGTCTTAAGGTGACTGGATGAGCAGGTTGTGTTGAAGATAAGAATGGATTTACTACACAATTTAATTAGGGTAGGTAAATGCTACTAAGGACAGCAGTGTCTCCCTCTGTTGCTAAGGAGGAAGAGGTTTACTGTAGAAGTCTACTGTGGTGGAATGACTTCTGGGTATGAAGCCAAGGTGGATGTAGTCACTAGCACTCAGTCCCTTTGCATGCTTGTTCAGTAACTGGTATCACGATAATAACGCCAAAACCTAAAGATAACAGAAAAATTACGACATAGATAGTAGTGATTTCCTAAGACCAACACAAGGATTTAAATGTGGGAGTGGGGGTGGGGGTGGGGTGGGTGGGGTGCTAGTTGATGAAACTGACCCCAGGACTCAACTAGTAATTATTATATCAACCCCACTCTACCAAGTGGAAAGTGAATGTGTGACATTGGAAGGATTTGAATGTAGACTATAACAACAGTTGCATAAGCATTTTGTCCGAGGCTCTGACAATGTTGACAATCTATCATCCAAAGTAAATAATAATAATAATAATAATAATGGTTTCAAATTTTGTGACAAGGGTAGCCATTTTGGGGAGGGGGATAAGTCGATTACATCGACCCCCCAGTGTTTAATTGGTACTTATTTCATTGACCCCTGAAAGGATGAAAGGTAAAGTTGACCTCGGCGGAATTTGAACTCAGATCGGAGCGACGGGCGAAATACCGTTTAGCATTTAATCCAGTGTGCTAACGATTCTGGGAGCTCATTGCTTTACTACTACTACTACTACTACTACTAATAATAATAATAATGATTATAATAATAATAATACTAATAATAATAACAATAATGACGATAACAATAATAATACAATTGTATTTGTTTCTAATTCTAGCACAAGGTTAGCAATTTTGAGGGGAGGGGTATGTCGATTACATCTCATGGTACTTATTTTATCAATCCCAAAAGGAGGGAAGGCAAAGTCAACCTTGGTAAGGACAGGGACATTATTCACAAAAATCCTTAAAAAAAAAATTTAAAAAAAACTTTGATGCAATTGGAATCTGTCCTGGAAAAGACAACAGTTTTAGGAACAGCAAATATCCTGCCTGGGGTTATACAATTTCATAGGGAGTCAATTAAATGGCCCAGGGTGAACAAGATCATCACTGGGCTAATGAAAGAACAAGAATAATAATAATAAAGGTGATGACGATGACGATGATGATGATGTTGATAATAATAATAATAGTAATAATAATAATAATAATACTGGATGGGGGTAATCTTCCTCTTCAAGTTGCTGTTATCCAATACATTGTTGTTTTTGCCGATTGTGGTCTGTCTGTTGTTGAAGTCTTGAATAAGTTAAAAATAACTGAGGACTCACTGTTAGTACTCCGAGTTTACTGATCTGCACAATCATCGAAGTTCTCCTTACTAAGTAAGCATGATGTATTTACATACAACATAAGTACAGACAAACAGTGAGTGAGTGTGTGTGTGTGTGTGTGCAAGAGAGAGATTAACAAACATAATAGCTTGCAGAATAACCTATCAACAGGTCGGCAGTTCACACCACCCACTCAGCTTTGTGTTCATCACCTAGATATTTGATTCTTACATTGCTCAGGCTATCTGGCTGTAAATAGGTACTACATCCTAATCTAAGCAACAATAGTAGTAGTAGTAGTAGTAGTAGTAGTAGTAGTAGTGCTATATTCACAGAACTGAACTATTCAACTCTTTCTGAGGGGGTGATGCAACTTGGACAGATGGACAGGCATCTCTTACAAAGCTGATGTATTCCTATATACGCGTGTATTGTGTAGTGTGTGTGTGCGTGCATGTGCAGGCACGTGCACACAAATGCACATACATCCTATTCTTTATTCCTCATTGCCAAACATCACCCTCTTAGCAATTCCAGAACTTCCTGCTTATTAATTCATTAAGTTTCTATGCGAGTGTATTGCTGTGAGTCGGGGGGTGGTGAGTGGGCAACTTTGACAATGGTGGTGGTGGTGGCCAACAATGCCAAATGCATATTTTAAACCCTATTTTCATGCGCTTGTTTCCATTTTCCTTTTATTCTTTCAGATGTTTGAGTGCTTTTTATATTTTTACCATAAATGGCAATGTCTATGAGGGGTATGTATTAATGTGTAGGTGTGAGGCGGAGACGAAGTGTACCCGGGTATTGTTGTACGAACAGTGTAGGAAAGTAGGGGGAAGATGGCGAGAAGATGAGGGGGTGCATGAGAGAGATAGAGAAGGAGAGAAAGATAGGATAATGATGTTTATAAGCTGATGATGATGATGATGATGATGACGACGATGATGATAATGGTTATCTGCAATTATGAAAGCAGAAAAGATTCTTCTTATCACAAAGATATCGTTAATAAAAACACTCCAGGTGATGATAATGAAGATAATTATCAAAATAATTGTTTCTAATTTATGTAGAAGGGAGTTAGACAATTACATCAGACCCAATACTTGGTTGGTTCCTTTTTAACCCTCACAAAGATGAATGGAAATATTGACCTTAGCGGGATTTGAACACAGAATTAAAAGAGCTCAGACAAATACTGCAAGGCTGCAGTCCCTAACCTGTTTTTGCATCACAGACCAGTTCCATGCAAGATAATTGCTCCATGGGCTGGGGATCACATGCAGAGCAAAACACAAAGTGCATCACATTAGATTTCTTTTATTTTTTTTATTCGTTTTAATCATTTGACTGTGGCCATGCTGGAGCACTGCCTTTAGTTGAACAAATTGATCCCAGGACTTATTCTACCAAATCCACTCAGAAGGCTTTGGTTTGCCTGAGGCTATAACAAAAGACACTTGCCCAAGGTGTCACACAGTGGGACTGAACCCAGAACCATGTGGTTGGTAAGCAAGTTACTTACCACACAGCCACTCCTGTGCTTATAAAATAGAAATAAAATTTAAATGGCACAACTGTAAGATATAGACAGAGGCATGGTTGTGCAGTGAGAAGCTCGTTTCCCAACCACAGTTTTGGGTTCATTCCCACTGAGTGGCACCTTGGGCAAGTGTCTTCCACTATAGCCTTGGTTCAATCAAAGTCTTGTAAGTGGATTTGATAGATGGAAACTGAAAGAAGCCCCTCAGTATGTGTGCATGTGAGATGGATGTGTTATTCCTATGCAAGAGACCTGGCCCAAACATGTGACAATCGTACTAAAGGCACCCATGTGGGCCAAGTGATGGCAATGTTAAACCACGTGACCGACCATCTACTACCCAGGGTAAGGGTAGTCCACATTTCTCCATAAGGAGCATAGGGGTGGTTTCCAGGTCTCTCTGGCGTATACACTCCTCCCTGGATGGGACACCAGTCCCCCACAAGATGACACTTTTACCAGCTGAGTGGACTGGAGCGACGTGAAATGAAGTGTTTTGCTCAGGAACTGAAACCCCAATCTTACAATCAGGAGCCCAACACCCTAACCACCAAGTCATGCCCCCTGGGTAAGGCAATGCTTAACTAAACATTCACCTGAGTAAATTACCTAGGGTAGCTATTAAAGGTACATGGGAACTAGAATACAGAGAAAGGGGGTGAGTGAGGCCAAGGAAGGGGAGAAGGGGGACTCCTTAAGATGCTATCATATAATCATTGTAGTAGTAGTAGTAGAATGGTGGTAGTAGTAGTAGTAGTAGTAGGTATAGTAACAATGTTGATGGTAGTGTTGGTAGTGGAGGTGATGGTGGCAGCCTGGAAAAGTGATGTAATACAGTTCCCTCCCCACCCCTCCCCCATAGTTATCCCAACACACCCACCAAAGGAATTTGCAGGAGACTAGGATCGCTTTTTCTATTTTTACACTGTACAGTATTTTACTAAACATCAGTTAGGATGGATGAGGAAGTGGAGGAGGATGAGGAGGAGGAGGAGGAGGAGGAAGAGTAGAAAGTCTGGTTCGTTGCTTTGTAGCGCTTAGTCTGGGACACCAATGTTGCCAGTTCAGTTTATTATCAGGGCAGAGTCCTCCGAGGGCAAATTCAGCTTTATCTGCAATTTATTCGGGATTAATAAAACAATCAAACTAAATAACTAAAATGGTTATGTATCTATCCATGTGTGTGAATGTGTTGAGAAACGTAAATCAGTCTACCAAGACAGCTAAGTGAACCATCTCAGTGGAAAAGAAAGTGTCTGGCTTGGAAAGGTAATGAGATGATGCTGGTTGATTTTGAACCCAAGACTGTTTGCAGTATAGTATGTTATCTACTCAGGCACTTGTGTCTCTGTGGTTTTCTAACAAAGGTAACTAACGAATGACAAAAGACCAGGAGTTACATAGTCTTTGTTAGCTTACAGCCGTTTCTGCTATAAGACGCATTACACTCACAGCTGGGTGCTTGTGCAACATCCTATAGCTTCCTCAGATCCAGTTTATGTCCATGTTTAGTTCCCACTCAATCACAATCCAGCAGACTTTTAATCAAAATGGTTCCAGGAATGACCCACCTATTTTCTCCCTCTTTTTGCAGACAATGTATCTAGGATTACATTATCCAATGTGTCGTTTCTTTCTTAAGACAGTAGGGTATGATTTGAAGGAGATTGGGCAACTATTTCTAGCAGGTCAAGTGACACCATAGTGGCTCTGGCATTGCCTTCAGAACATAAACTAATCACTTGGAAGGAATTACCTGACACTTGGGATGCTTTGTGCAAACCTGTTCAACCCACACAAGAATCATCATTGTTATTTTAATGCCCTCTTTTCTATGCTTGCATAGTAGCAGGGAGTTATAATTTAATTTCTGTAATTGAGCTAATTGGATATGGAAACGGCTGTAGGACAGGAATGTCATTATATGGATTTGAATATCTTTGAATAAACTGATGTCTGCATATCAATTTCTCCATTTCCTTCCTTTTCTCATTCACACACACACACACACACACACATATATATATATATATATATATAAATTATAGTCTTCATTCAGTTTCTGTTGACCAAATTCACTCACAGAGCTTTGCTTGGCCAGGTCTATAGTAAGAGACACTTGCCCAAGGTGCTATGCAGTGGAACTGAACTCAGAACCATGTGGTTGGGAAGCAAGCTTCTTAAACAACCCCACTTGTGTTGATAAGAAAAAGATTGTAAGTGACAAAATGACACAGTCAAATAGCCTCAATTCTTTCTTTTCCTTCTCTTAAAGTCCATAGATCAAGTGTTTGTTGATTTGGTTATCAACCAAGAAAACACGGACTATATACACAAATAAATTCAACCTTCAAATCCACTCCAACAAATTCCAACAGAGGAAGTTTAAACAACAACAGAGAACTGACATGTAGCTGTCATTCTGCACTTCATAATTGCTAAATATTATATAGAACTTAAGAGACAAATGTTTGGTACACCTGGGGTGGTGGAGACTATTTGGGTACCTTTGTTAGCAAACTACAGAGACAAGTGCCTGAGTAGATAACATATTGAACTGCAAATAGTTCTTGAGTTCAAAATCAACTGGAATCATCTCATTACCTTTCCAAGCCAGACACTTTCTTTTACATTGAGATGGTTCACTTAGCCGTAAGGAATTGGTATCAGAAGTCTCAGCAACATTATCTGAGATAGACTGGAAATGTATCCTGGCTGAAATAATGTCCCTCATTCTCTTAACGCCATGAAACCAAAGTACCAGTCTCTTGGAGGTTAATTCTTTAGCATTCAGATCACTCCATCGAATGTAAAACTAATTTCTTTACATTGTTAATTAATTAATTAATCAGGCATTTTCTCATAGCTTTAAGATTTCAATGGCGTGGTTGTTTACTTTTAGAATGGCATTGTAGGATAGGTGTGAGAGGCTAGATCAGGCCAGTTTGAACATAAAATGGGGAGAATTTTGGGGCTGGATCTGGCCATTTTGGTGGAGGTGCCTGGCTTAGTGCAGAGGTTACCAACCTTTTCACAGAGGTTCAAAACCCTTTTATTTAAATTAGTTTTCCCATAGACACCTTTTAATATGCTTATCTTTGTGTGTGTGTGAGTGTGTGTGTGTGTGTGTGTGTATATATATATATCATCATCATCACCCAGGAAGACATGGGATGAGGTGGTGAAGCATGACCTTTGAGCGTTGGGCCTCACAGAGGGAATGACGAAAGACCGGGACCTCTGGAGACATGCTGTGACTGCAAAGATTCAGCAAATAAAGTGAGTTCATGGCTGTATCCCACATCAGTTTCGCGTAACCAGCCCAACCCCATTCAAAAGTACCTTGGATCGTAGGGTGACCTGCTGTGCTTGAGGAGACCTATTGAGTTAGGTACATCAACATCAAAATGAAAATCAAATGGAAATTGTAGTTGTCATTCCCTTGCCAGTAGCATATAAAAAGCACCATCCGAATGTGGCCGATATCAGCACCACCTCGACTGGTTCCTATGCCAGTGGCATGTAAAAAGCACCAACCGATCGTGGCCATTGCTGGTGGAATGTAAAAAGCACCCACTACACTCACGGAGTGGTTGGTGTTAGGAAGGGCATCCAGCTGTAGAAACCTTGCCAGATCAGACTGGAGCCTGGGGCAGCCTCCTGGCTTCCCAGACCCCAGTCGAACCATCCAACCCATGCCAGCATGGAAAACGGATGTTAAATGATGATATATATATATGAAACTTTGAATTTAGTACTACCTTTGTGGACTACCAGGGGTCCATGGGTCCCAGGTTGGGAACCACTAGCTTAGTGGTTAGAATGCTAGACTCATGATTGTGAGATTGAGTTCAATTCCTTGACCAGGCAACATGTGTCTGAGCAAAAACTTCATTTCATGTTGCTCCAGTCCACTCAGCTGGCAGAAATGAGTGACCCTGCAATGGACCTGCGTTCTGTCCGCATGGGTGGGGAGAGAATATATGCGCCATGTCAACTGGGGAAACTGGCTCTGTGAATCTGTACGACTTGGGAAGGATCTTTATGGCCAGTTTAAATGCCAAAGAGTTAAGGGCGTATTTCTACAACTGACCACTAAAACAGAAGTGACCAACAATCATGAATGCAACAACAGTATCCCACAGTTCCGCAGCACAACTGTCAACCAACCATGCATCATCAGAACCCATAGTTCCACTGCCTTTACCAACCACACAGCGTATCCCACAATGCCTCCATCAACCACACAACAGAAGCCACAGCAGTCACAACTTCCCACTGTCCCACAACATTCCACCAAGACAAGTGTTCCAATTATATTTGCTCCCAGTTGCTAATTTTCGGTTACTTATTACACTTAACGAGGTATTTTAATGATGGCTGTTAACAGGGTGTGTACAACTATGCATGTGTATGATTGTGTGTGTGGGTGTGTGTGTGAAGACAAGTATATGGGTTGAAGAGTGGGTTTGGTTCTTATGAGCCTGAGAATGTATGATGGTGATAATGTAAGTGTGTGTGTGAGAGAGAGAGAGAGAGAGAGAGAAAGAGAGAGAGAGAGAAAGAGAAAGAGAGAGAGAGCAAAGCAGTACAGAAATGTGTACAAAGGCATGCATATTTGCAAGACGAATAATTGTGTCTAAAGATGTGTGTGTGCATTAAAGATACATGTATGTATGAGTATGTGTGTGTGTCTCTCTCTCTCTCTCTCTATATATATATATATATATATATATATATATATATATATATATATATATATATATATATATATATATATATATATATATATATATATATATATATATATATATATATATATATATATATATATATATATATATATATATATATATATATATATATATATATATATATATATATATATATATATATATATATTAAGACTTCATTTAGAGAATTAACATTGCTTATATATATGTATACATACATATATATATTTGTCGATGCATGCCATCATCTGATGGCTTACCACCTCCATGTTCATGTATAACATTACTATGCAATTACCCTGCCCCCCCCCCCATCTCTCATACACACGCGTGCGCGCATGCCATAGTCTGTACCACCTCGGGTACCCCTTCAACCACCACCAGCCATTAGGCCACCGTCACTATCTACATCATTTCTACTATTACCCCATCATTTCTACCAACACCATTCGCCAACCACCGTCACACATTACAAACACTATGCTGCCTCTACCACCACCACCACAATCTCTACTAGCACCACATTATCTCTGCTACCGTTATCTCCAATACCATCTGCACCATCTCCACCATCACCACCAACACCCACTGTTCCCACCATCTCTTGCAATATCTTCAACCACCACCACCACCACCACCACAATCACACCATCTGTGGCACCCCTTCATCTACCAAAACACCACCAGTAGTAGTTGTAGTAGTAGCAGCAGTGATACAGGAGGAATGTGAAATGATGTAAGAAGTGGTGCCATGCTGCCAATGTTGGCAACAGACCAGACAAGTGATTACATCAACCATTAATGGTTAAACATTGCAGCATCCGTAGACGACGACGACGATGATGATGATGGTAGTGGTGATGACGATGATGCCAGGAGGGTGGAGCGAGGCATTTAGTGTCAGTTTTAACTTTCGTTTTTCCATATTGGTAGAAGTTGGAAGGTTATAAATACACACGCACAGAAGTACATACACACACACACATATCCAGTTGCTAGATGTATATTTTCTATCCGTTTCCAATACACACACAAACATATACAGAATTAAGAGTACAAAATAGCCTTTTCCCCCCATCAGCATATTCAATATCATAAACACGCATTGCATTTATAAAATACACATATACATGCAAAACATATATACGCATTATATATACGTGCGCGCAAGCAAGCAAATATATACATACATATCTATATTGTAGATGTGTTCGCATGCATTATTCATGTATACAGAATTATATACGCGTGTATATGGCGCGCGCGTGTGTGTATGCGTACAATGACAAGCGTAATTCATTTATAGTAGTGAATATATATATATATATATATATATATATATATATATATATATATATATATATCAAAATATTCGAGATTCAGATGGATTACGTACTTAGGTTGAAGCACCAAAAATTAGTTCGACATTAACCGTACAACTTCAAAATTAGGTGAATTATATATCCGAATGTATACAGTATTATATATGCGTGTATATAGATAGCACGCGCGTGTGCGTACAATGACAAGCGTAATTCATTCATAGTTGTGAATATATATATATATATATGCATGTGTATGTGTGTCTGTGGTGCTCCAGTGCGGGCGTAGCAATAATGAATTAAACAAAGAAACGAACCCACACACACACACGTGCATACACGCACATGCACACAGAATGTAAGGCGGTCCGAAAGAAATGGCAACTTACGACATGTATGAGGTGTCCCAGGGTGGAGTAGATGGTGATGCAACCATCATTACGAAAAGGTGAAGGGGGTGCTTGTAGAATTGGCCAGAGGTGCAAGGAAAGATCAGGCCGGATTGATTCCATTGCACAGAAGCTGCTTCTTTCTCCAATATTCATGGTTTCTGCTTCACGTTGACGAATTAATAAATATCTCAGTTCGTTTTATTTATTTAAGACATATTAAATATTGTCTTATTTATTTATTCTCCATATTTTTGCGAATTTTCCTTCTCTCGTCATCAATCACGTAAAATTCAATAAACTCGAGATAATTTCGTAAATCAACATGTTCGTTTGATTTTTAATCGATTTATCGATTAGAATCATTTAATTTTCGATTTGTTTTCCCGCCTTCTTTATTTTGCCCAGTGACAACGATAATAATTATCAGAAATATTAGTTTAACAGCGGCAATTACAATTAATTAACGGAGACGGTCAGTGGCCTTGTGAAATGTGGGATTGTTTCTCCCAGACTCGAATACCTGCTTCCTTAATCAGGTATTTGGTGGGTTTTAAGTAATGTCCAATGTTTTTCGCGAAGAGTTTTCGCGTTTAGCAATTTTCGTTTCAAATTCTTCTGTTTTGCAAATTAAATAAAACTGAGTGGCCGGACGGCTGACAATTCACCGCTAAATAAATTAAATAACTCGTTCTCCAAGATATTATATATACACACATACATATATATCTATCTCCTTAGATGTCTATATACATACATTTATATATATATACCACTACAGCTCGACTAGCAAAGAGGACAACAGCAGCACTACTGAGCAAGGAACGGCGGTCGCAGAATGGTTTTATAATGAACAGGCAATCAGTCGAACTGACAGACAATTAGAGAGAGTGAAAAGTTGGTAGACAACACTCAGAAAGAGAGGGAGGGAAGAATATTTGGGTGGAGGACGAGGAGAAGTAGGAGATAGGGTAAAAATGGAGAGGAGGGGGAAATAGGAAGAGAAAGAAATGGTGGGATGTGGGAGAGGAGGAGGAGGAGAGGAAAGAGAGAAAGGGTAAAAGAGAAAGAGGATTTGATGGATGAGTGAGAAAGTAAAGAAGAAAGACAGACAATATATTAGGAAAAGGCAGAGAGAGAGAGAGAGAGAGGAAGAAAGGGTAAATATAGAAGAGAGAAAAGATGAAGAACATGTAGAAAGGTATAGGGGAAAGTGAGAGAGGAGAAATGTAGAAGGTTGTTGTTGGCAGACGTTAACAAAAAAGGGAAACAGAAAGAGAAGAATGAGATGGGGGAGGAGGGGGATAAATGGGGGAAGAATGAAATAATAGTTGGGGTGGGGGTGGAAGGGGACGGACGGATACACAACTACACAGTTTCAAATTTTGACCCAAGGTCAGCAATTTTAGGTGACAGGATTAGTTGACGACAACCCTAGTACACAACTGGTACTTATTTTAAGAAGAGGGGAAATGAGTAGAGAAGATTAAGGGATGTGGGGATCAAATACAGAAATATTGTGAGAATTTAAGGATGAAATGAGAATTGAGAAAGAGGGGGGGAGGAGAGAGAGAGAGAAAAAGGAAGACGAAGAGAAGAGTTGTCAGAATGAGAGATGGACACACACACACGTACACACACGCACGCGCGAACATTTCTGTGTGAACAAGAAGGGAAAATGAAGAATATACAATACTGAAGAAGAACCAATTATTTAGTATGTTTATTGGAAGCTGAAGACTACAGTCATTTTCAATTTGATACACTGAGAACCGTCTGTTGTGTGTATGTGTGTGTGATAAGCATACAAGCACACAGTGTCTGCTTTGGCACGGTTTCTATGATACCCGTTCTAATACAGCCTGGGTGCTATGGTAGTCTATCTTTACAGCATGGATGCGTTTTGCTTCTTTTTGTGCCAGCAGCACTTATGAGGTTGCTATGCAGTTTGCAAGACCGTAAACGCATCAGGAATGGCGGTGAGAACCGTCATGCTAGGAAAAGGCAGAGCGGATTCTTGTGGAAGAGCTACATGGCTTTACACGGTGGGAAAGAGGGAGAGGAGAGGCTGCAAAGCGATGAATATTGGTGATGAAGGGTCCAGGTGACCCCTTATGGCAAGAAGTGAGTAGAAACGAATGAGGATGGAGGAACGAAGGGAGTTGGTGGTTTGCATGAGTATATGGTGGTGGTGGGGGAGGAGCAAGCGATGAGAGAGTGGGAGGGAGGGAGGAGAGGGAGGGGGTTCAACAATTGTAATGACTGAGTAAGGGTGGATAAGGGGTGGGGGATGACGAATGATGCAGGAGTCGGGGAAGGTAGAGGGATGCAGGAAAGAGCAGGGGGGTGTGGGAGATGGCAGTAGGGTAGTAATGATGGTACAGTCATCAGGGGTGGGGATGGACGATGAGGGAGAAATGACATGTGGTTAGAGCAGGCCGAGGGGGTGGAGGCGTGGGGAGGGAGAAAGGCAAGCGCCATGCATGAGGGGAGGTATTTGGTAGGGTAATTCAGTGTGTGGAGGTGGAGTGGTGTTTTGATCGATATAAAGTGTGGGTGGAGAGAATGGATGAAGAATGGATTACAAAGGAAATAGTTCTGGTAGGGTAGCAAGAAAAATACAACAGCATCAAGAGAGAGAGAGAGAGAGAGATGATGGGTAGATGGGTGGATGGGTGGGGGGTGATTTGCTGAGGAGATTGGGCAAAGTGCCCATTGATGTACACACATGTACAGTGCTTCCAGAACTAAGTTTGACTGAGGTGGGCATGTCTTCTGGAGCTATGAGGGTGGGCTGAAAAGTTGATAGGCCAACTAGATGCCAGGGCTGTGAAATCTTGCATTTCACCATATTGTTTCTTTCCAAGTAAACTAATATCTGATTGTTCAAAGAAGACTTCAAACGTAACTAGTAGCAACTTCACTTGAAAATGGACAAAATTTGCCGTTGTCAGCATCATCATCGTCGTCGTTTAACGTCAGCTTTCCATGCTAGCATGGGTTGGACGGTCTGACTGAGGACTGGTGAACCAGATGGCTACACCAGGCTCCAATCTGATCTGGCAGAGTTTCTACAGCTGGATGCCCTTCTTAATGCCAACCACCCCGAGAGTGTAGTGGGTACTTTTATGTGCCACCGGCACGAGGGCCAGTCAGGAGATTCTGGCAACGACCACGCTCAAAAGGTGTTTTTTACATGCTACCTGCACGGGAGTCAGTCTGGTGGCACTAGCAATGACCACGCTCGAATGTTGTTTTTCACGTGCCACAGGCACATGTGCCAGTAAGGAGATGCTGGCAATGATCATGCTCAAATGGTGCTTTTTACGTGCCACTGGCATGGGAACCAATCCATGGCCCTGGCAACGATCATGCTCGGATGTGCTTTTAATGTTTCATTGGCATGAGTGCCAATCGTTATCAAATACCTGCAGAAAAAAGGGCTTAGCTCCCAAGGACATTCATGCTGGCATGGTTGATACATTAGGGGATGATGCACCAGCTTTATCAACAGTGCAAAAATGGGCAGCTGAATTATGAAAGGGAATGGAGAGTCTTAAAGATGACCAAACAACACAAACTTTATCCATGGTAATTCCACCACATATTCACTGATGATTCATGGAAATCTCCCAGTCCTCCATACCACCTAATAACAATGAGTAACACGAGTTACCGTGGTAAGATGTTAGATTATCCTTCCATGCTGAGTGGCCAATTGATAATGTAGGGCAGAGATGGGAAAATTTATGACTGGCAGCTGACTGCGTGTAACCAGCAGACATTCTCACGAAATTTCTCACGGAATTTCTCACGAAATTTCTCACGAAATTTCTCACGAAATTTCTCACGGAATTTCTCACGAAATTTCTCACGAAATTTCTCACGGAATTTCTCACGAAATTTCTCACGAAATTTCTCACGAAATTTCTCACGAAATTTCTCACATACATTTTTTTTTTGTGCACAAAGGGTTTAATAAGATTACAGTTAGAAGTGACCATTTTGAAAACAGAACTGCAAAGTGTTCAGCACATGTTTAATAATTTCAAAATATATTGATTTTAAATTTATTCTAACAATGACTGCTATGAAAATTACAAAAATTAGAAAATTGAAGGTGAATGTTGTATATAGACAATAAGGCATTGATGAATAAATATTCATTTATAGATATTAGAAGTAAAGCAGTGTTCTTTAAATACCGGGATGGTGT
Organism: Octopus bimaculoides; assembly: GCF_046866305.1. Classification (NCBI taxonomy): domain Eukaryota; kingdom Metazoa; phylum Mollusca; class Cephalopoda; order Octopoda; family Octopodidae; genus Octopus; species Octopus bimaculoides. The sequence goes on along the minus strand of NC_142941.1, from coordinate 49,462,020 downwards.
TGATATTTTTAAGGTGTATACCATATTTTCTGGCATACAAGTCAATGTAGGATAAACATTCTAACATCTTTACAAATCCTGTGGCAATTCACAAAGAAGTTTTGGTTCTCCAAAGCCATTTTGGTGTGTAAGTCAACCTACATTATTCTGGCTTTGAATTTCGGTTGGGAAAAATTCGACTTGTAGGCAAAAACAATATACGATAATTTGAAGAGATAATTTTAGATAAAACACAGTAACTTTGCAGGTAATTTATCAGAAAGTGAACTATGGTGAAAATGGCAGCGGCATTGAGAAATTTAAAAGAACAAACTTTCATTGTAAAACAATCATGCAAAAGGCTACCACAAAGACAAGTTTCGTGTTTGGTTATAAAATTGCCAAACAGAATTCAATTCTAGCAGAATTTTTCAGGGACTGTATGTCTGATGCAGTTGATATTGTTTGCCTAGGATTAGAAGCAGAAACTGAAGCCATGTTTTTGTCAAGGAGGACTGCAGTTTGCCACATTGATGCTATTTTGTAGATTCTACTTGAGGTTGGCAAGTCATTGGTGTATTACTCACTGGCACTTGATGAAAGTGCTGACATTATGAGACACAGTGCAACTGCTTGTATTTATTTGAGGAATTGACGATAATTTTGTAATGCCAAGATTTCTGTTTACTTGGATAGTCTGGTTTATCTTGGAACAAGTTGGCAAACATTACAACAGATGGTACACCTTTGTTAAAGGAGAACCAGCAAGTCTTCTAAAGCAGTTTAATAACGAAGAGAAATATGAGCTTCCATTCCACCATAGAACATACTAAAAGTGTCTGCAAAAATCTGTTCTGGATTTTACGCATGATTGATTCTGTAGTAGTATACGTTATCAATTTAATTGAGTCGGGGTGAGTGTTTAAACTACAGAGTTTGTTGGATGATACAGAATATGTATATTTAGATGTAACTGTATCGTAGCAATGTTCGTTGGTGAAGGATGAGAAATGTTCTGAGAAAAGTGCGGAATCTGAGAGAGAAGAAACTGTGTTCTTCCTTGAAACGAAGAACGTGAGATGAGAACATTTAGACAGAATGGTTGTGTGATTCAGTGTTCACAGTTCACATTTTTGGCAAAAGATTAAATTATAAGGCATCGGCATCATTGTCTTCATTGCCGCTGCCACTGTCATCATGACGACAATGATGATGACGACGACGACGACGATGACGACGACGACGACGACGACGACAACGACGACGATGATGATGATGATGATGATGATAACAGCGATGATGATGATACCAAAGTCCTGGAAATGTAATCATTTCAAGTGAAATTTTCCCACTTTCCCAAACAACTCTTGTGTTCCTCCTCCTCCTCCTCCTTCTTCTTCTTGTTAGAGACATATAAACTGTTACACATTCCTGTTCAGAGAAATACAACCAGCAGGTACCTGTCTTAAAAAATACATCTGCAAGGCAGCTTACTGGTAAGTTTCCTGCATTTTTTCCCTTCATATATAATACAGAAACAGAGTCTAATGATCTCAGCATAGACAATACTCTGCAGGAACATTTTTAAGAATATGCACCCGACTGAATTCTGTATAGGAATCAATGCAGAAAAGTTTGGTAAATAGAAACAGCTTGCAAAGAAAATGTGTGTATTTTTTGCACCCAACATATATTTGTAAAGAGAAATCTAACAAATTGAAGAACAGCTTACTTCTAACAGACTTAGACATGCATGCTGCCTTGCGTATAACTTCGGCAATGCCAAATTCTGACCAGAAAATTCTTTGAAAGGATTGGGCATAGTTACATAAATCTCATTATGTATTTGAGGATTTATTCAGTAAAATTTAAGACACAACATAACTTTCGTTTCCGTTATATTTTCTTTGTGCACCAAATAATCCAGTTACATGAATAATAAATTATATTTTTGTGTAAGAATAAGAATTATTATTGAGTATGTTTAGTTTGTTGCCAAATGCAGTTCACTAGAAAGAAACCTTATGACATGTTCTTTTGGCCTCCACCACCACCATTTAACTCTGTTTTCCATGCTGGTATAAGCTGGATGGTTTGACAGGAGCTGGCAAACCAGAGAGCTGCACCAGGCTCCAATTGTCTGTTTTGGCAAGGTTTCTATGGCTGGATGCCCTTCCTATAATGCCCACCACTTCCACAAAGTGGTTGTGAATCAGTTCATCTACTGACCAGTGGTTCGTGTCAGTGGTTGCAGTAAATGGTTTCTTACAGCATAATTAGTCTTCAGTGCTTCTTTCCTCTTCTTTAGACTTCGTCATTTACCAGTGCACGTTGCTCTTGTCAAATATCTTTGTTAAGAACTCATAACCTTTTATGGATGTAACATCCACAGTTTATACCACTTGCTCATCAACAATTCAATGACAGCATGTTGCTCCTGCATGCAACCCATCATTTAACTGCTCTGTGTGTGTGTGTGTGTGTGCATAAACTGATGTTTTGGTCACTACTTGAATTTCATATTCAGCAATCTTTCCTGAGACTATTATATGAAATGTCCCAAACAGCTATAATCCTCACTGGACACTTGCTAACAATTATTTTCATTGGTCAGTCTACTGGCCAGTCTATAATTTGTTGGTCCATCTCATTGTGGTGATAATTTGCACCAATATGGTAAAGTACTGTGATATCTGCAAACATGTGGAGAAGGTGTAACTGTTAGTCATCCCTACAAACATGTAGCATAAGTATAGCTGTTAGTTGTCCCTATTAACATGTGGAGTAAGTAAAGTTATCAGTGGTCCCTATTAATATGTGACATATATATATATAACTATTAGTGTCTCTATAACATGTGGCACAGGTATAGCTGCTAGTCACTACAAACATGTGGAGATGGTATAACTGTTGGTCATCCCTACATGCATGCCACCATTTTGAATAGTTCAGTAGGGATGACGAAATGAACTGTCTGAGGTAACTACAACAGCAAAACATGAAGAACTGCAACTAATGAGGAAGCCTTTAAGTGGTTGTTAGCCATGCTAGAAATAGCTGTCGTATTCCTCTTAGATCACGTGTTATTGTTTTTAAGAAGCACATGTTAAATAATGTGATCTTTACGAAAAGATGTGATGGTCATGATTGGAATGCCATAATCATGAGTTTATTTGATGTGCGTTAACCTGTGGCTAAGCAACAAGTCCAAGAATTAACCCCACACACCACCACCACAGTCACAACAACAACAATAATCTATCACACGCAATTATCTACAATCTAATTTACGACGCAAGGCTGAGAAATGTGTTAATGTAAGAGGGGAGATAACTCCTCGACTACTTTGTTCAGGCTTTGAACGATCAAGGCAGCAACCGAAACCAACATGGGGAGGTGGCGAGATGAAGAAGGATTATAATCTAACCGTGAAACAATGCGGTTAAGAAGCTCACTTTGCAACCAAGTAGCTTTGGGTTCAGTCCCACTGCCTGGCATCTTGATTAAGTGTCTTCTATAATAAGCCCAAGGCCAACCAAAGTTTTGTTACTGAAACTGGAAGACGAAACTCTGGAAGCACGTTGTGTGTGTGCGTTCTACCATAACCTCAGCTCCATGTACGACCTTTGAATAAGATTGGGTTGGCAGAAGCCATATGGTCAGCTGATCAGCTGAACCATACCTATAATTCAACAAGCCAGTTACGTCACACGGGTTCTTTCTAGGAATTACAATAAGGGTATGTGAGTCTGTGGAATACTCAGTCACTTACTAAAATGCAATGAATCGGTAGTTCAGTTGATGAAATAACTAGAATACTCAATGTTGGAAGTTCTGTGGTCCTATTTAGATTTGTTCTAGCAGTGTGTGTGCTTGTATGCGAATCTGTGTGTGTGTGTTTGAATTGAAACAGTGTCTTGTAACCCTTAATGGGATTTTGGATCTCCACTAAAGGTTTCAGCTTCATCTTTTAGTCAAGATTTCAAATTTTGGCGTTTACTTGGTAGGTGGGGGAAAAGCGCTTGCCCAAGTTACATAACTCTTCGTGCTCCAACCTGATTGTCTGTAACTAGTTATCTTCTCTTACTAGACCTTAGCTTTATCTTCAAGATGAAGTGATGTCGGTATGTATTGTTGTTGATCTTCCATTGTGGACAGAGCTAATGTAACTGGGCTACACATTACTACTTATATATATATATATATATATATATATATGGTAAGAAAATTAGAGAAATGTTTCTAGAAAAAAGTGGCTAGCATGCATACAATAAGCAAGAGACAACATATTTTTCATATAAAATTAGTGTACATTTATACACAAAAGAGGTGACCCTAAATTACTCTTAACCGTGGTTTGGGTTTTGACTGTTCCTTTTAGCATGTAAGGTGTCCTGTTTAGGGTCACCTCTTTTGTGTATAAATGTACACTAATTTTATATGTGTGTATGTATGTTTTGCTTTTACTTGTATCATAATACGTCCACCTCTTGTCTTGTTGGTGCCTTTTGACAAACTGCTAAGCTATAGGGACGTAAACAAACCAACAGCATCAGTTGTCAAACGATAAGAGGGGACAAACGCCAGACACACACACAGATACATATTTATATATATGTATGTATATATATAAATATGTATCTGTGTGTGTGTCTGGCGTTTGTCCCCTCTTATCGTTTGACAACTGATGCTGTTGGTTTGTTTACGTCCCCATAGCTTAGCAGTTTGTCAAAAGGCACCAACAAGACAAGAGGTGACCCTAAACAGGACACCTTACATGCTAAAAGGAACAGTCAAAACCCAAACCACGGTTAAGAGTAATTTAGGGTCACCTCTTTTGTGTATAAATGTACACTAATTTTATATGAAAAATATGTTGTCTCTTGCTTATTGTATGCATGCTAGCCACTTTTTTCTAGAAACATTTCTCTAATTTTCTTACCATATATATATATATATATATATATATATATATATATATATATATATATATATATATAGATATATATATATAAGTAGTAATGTGTAGCCCAGTTACATTAGCTCTGTCCACAATGGAAGATCAACAACAATACATACCGACATCACTTCATCTTGAAGATAAAGCTAAGGTCTAGTAAGAGAAGATAACTAGTTACAGACAATCAGGTTGGAGCACGAAGAGTTATGTAACTTGGGCAAGCGCTTTTCCCCCACCTACCAAGTAAACGCCAAAATTTGAAATCTTGACTAAAAGATGAAGCTGAAACCTTTAGTGGAGATCCAAAATCCCATTAAGGGTTACAAGACACTGTTTCAATTCAAACACACACACACAGATTCGCATACAAGCACACACACTGCTAGAACAAATCTAAATAGGACCACAGAACTTCCAACATTGAGTATTCTAGTTATTTCATCAACTGAACTACCGATTCATTGCATTTTAGTAAGTGACTGAGTATTCCACAGACTCACATACCCTTATTGTAATTCCTAGAAAGAACCCGTGTGACGTAACTGGCTTGTTGAATTATAGGTATGGTTCAGCTGATCAGCTGACCATAAGGCTTCTGCCAACCCAATCTTATTCAAAGGTCGTACATGGAGCTGAGGTTATGGTAGAAGACACTTTCCCAACGGGAAACAAAGAGGGTTAAAATCCAGGATGTTCTGATTCAAAAGTGAACGTGTTCAACATTCAGTTATTGCTCACACTCTAAACCAGCAGTTCTACTGCGGCCCTCAAGCATACTTCTGGCGGCCCTCGACGATCTTCCTTCTATACTATAATAAATTTTTCTTTAATTGACTTGTGTTTTACCTTTTTGGGGTCTGGGCCCCTAAAAAAATGCAAGTTTTAGATGTGGCCTGGATTTTAAAACAGTTGAGAATCACTAGGTCAAAGAGTCTAAACACCATAAAAACCAACAACAACAGCAACAACAACATGTAGACATAATGATACAGAATAGTCAAGTGATATATCTATATATAATATAATACCCAGGTGATGTATCTATATACGATAGCAGAAATTATACCTAATACAAAATACCTGAGAAAGCAGGTGAAGAAAGAAGAGATGGGGCCATGTAAAACAGAGACATACAGAGATGTTTGTAATAATCCTTTTTAAATCTGGCACATGGCTAGTACACTTGAGGGGAGGAAGTTAGCTAATTACATTGACCCCAGTGATAAAATGGTAATTATTCCATTGATCCTGAAAGGATGAAAGACAAAGTCAACCTTGACTTGTTCAAAGAAATGTGACAAATCCTTCCAGCCAATCTGCTGCTGATTTTCTGTAATAATGGCATCAGAGAATTATAGGTTTATGACGCAAGGGTAGGAGAGTGAAAGAGAGGAAGATATGATGATGATGATGATGTTGTTGTTTTTGTTTAACTCCATATCAAAGACATTGCTAGGACCCTCATTCAGCCTTAGTATAACTTTGGGTGCACTAACAAAGAAACAGTACTCAATACATGGAGCAGTTTTATATATTGGTTCAGCGGTGACGATTCAGAGTTTTTTCATTCATTCACATTTGGAGCAGAGATGGAATGAACCAACTTTAAACAAGTGTATGTGTGTGTACACATGTATGTGTGTGTGCATGTGCGTGTGTATGTATGTATGTTGTAATGTACTTCAGAAGACCTTCAGATTTTGGCTGAAATTTAAGGTTTATACATTCTGGAATCAAACAAACACAGCTAATGCAAATACACACATACATATATTAGTGTGCACGTGTGTGTGTGTGTGGTTGTGTGTGTGTATATGTATAAGTATGTCATGTATGTATGTATTTATATATATATATATATTTATATGAATGTGTATGCATGTGTATGTGTGTGTGTGTGTGTGTGTGTATAAAAATAAACCTAGATAAACATATCTATGTTTATCATTTCTTTATCTTGGCTTCGAGTCAAAGCTTTCCTCAACTGGAACGATGTCAGTAGACCATCTCCACAGATAGAGAACCCAGAATATTGAGATGAGAACATGCTATTACAGGATAAAGGAACATTCATACTCTAACCCTCGGTACAGAGTACACTTCAGACCTTCACCACTAACATGTGTGTGTGTGTGTGTGTGTGTGTGTGTGTGTGTGTGTGTGTGTGTGAATATGTATTTGAACTTGTAATAAGTTTGTATCTAAATGCATCATTGCCAAGTGCTGCCACCTTGTGTTTTATTTACAGTGAGCCACTGAATGGTGCAGCCAGTCATTGAACAGGAATATCATAAGAGGAGCCTGTCTCTCATGTCAGTTTGCAGCGTTTGTCTTTCCGGGCTCTGTGGCTGAAGAGGAGATGACCTGTGGAATGCGTGAATCCCACAGTCTGGTCAGGGGCCATTCTGAAGTGACTCACTGTAGTTAACCCCTATTTGTCTACAGCAAGAAATTTTCTCCATCACAAAATACATTGAACGGTTTTCCTATGGGTTCAAATATGCCTGAAGCATATTTGAATTGATAACAAGTTTGTAAACACACACACACACACACATGATGTGATTTTGTTTAGACATAGCAATACTAATAATAGCACTCCACTTTGAACCACAAGTAAATAATTGCATGTGCTACATTACACAAACTTGTATAATTTTGTGTGGTTGAAGAAAATGTAAAGAATGGTACCTTACTGAACATTTAGCAAACTCAGCCATCATACATAATACGTAGAAAATGAGTAAGAATATGTCAAAAGGCTCATGGCACAGAGAATTACGGCTCAGATAAAGCTATATATATATATATAGGTCAACTGATGAGATCCAGAGATGCTTAGTATGGAAAAGACTTTGTAGTGCTCAAATGATTTGAACTTGGACAAAAACATTGAAAGACATGAAATAAATCATGAGAAATTTTTACTTACCATGTGGCGTATCTCCATGTGGGCTTCTCTTCGAACCCTTACCAGTTCCGATTCATAACTGCTGCACAGTTTCTTCAGATTTTCACTGTGGTGCTTCTCAATGACTGTTGCCTGCGACAGGGACTCTTCCAGCTGTCGTTTCGTACTCCTTAATTCACTAAGTTCATCCAAGAGCTTTACATTAATCGGATCGTTATTCGTCTTCTGGTTGGTCTGAGACAACAGCTTGTTCAACATCTTCTCCTTCACGTCCAGTTCCTGTCGTAGTTTTGTCATTTCTGTGTCTTTCACTTTCAGGCATTTGTTTTTCTCCAACTCTAGTTTCTGGCTAATTGTCTCGCGTAAACTTTCTATCTCTTTGATTTTCTCTTCGTGGAATTTCTTCTTCAGTTCTATGATCGTTGCCAATGCCTTCTTCTGTTCCTGTTCCCGTACATTCTTAATGTCAAGAACTTTCTGCCGGTGGGCTTGCTTCAGGTTGCCCTTCTCCGCTTCTAGCTGGTTACGCAACTTGGTGACATGCGATCGTAGTTCATCATTGATGAATCTGAGGTTGCCAACACTTGAAGAAATGTTCAGACTCTCAGTTCTGGACCTGGCTGGAGATTTTGGCTCAACAGGAATGGTTTCTGGGGCTGGACTAGTCATTTTGTCAGATAATGGATAGACAGATAAGAAAATAGATGTCAGGGGGTTTATAGACAGGATAAAAGGTTATTTAATACAATCACCCACTTTTGAGAAGCAGTGATACTTTATCTTGATATTTCAATGAAAATGTATATAAGAAATGCCAAAGAATCTATCAAAATATATATATACAGCTATCTAACTGTATATAAACTATATTTGAACCAGCAAATATACAGCTCTGTTGAAAAAAAATACAAATTAAAATATATCAAATGTATAAAACAATCATTTTCTATTTCGTCTTTTTTTTTTGTTATAATTTTAGTTTTTGACTCATAAACTGGTCAGTCTTGGGAAAAGATTTGAGACGAATTCATAAAACAGTCAGTTTTGTAAAAATACATGTGAATACAGGAATCTGTACGATATAATACACATATATATATGGCTGTATGTATGTAAATTAAGATATATATATATATATGTAATATGTATATATATGTATTATACAAATGTATGAGTATAAATATATATTAGTTCTTTATATATGAAAAACATCAAAACATTTTTTGCATTATTTTAGCAAATGGAGTTAGAAATAGATTTTGTTTTCCCTTTTGAAGGGAGTGTTAATGTTTGGCGCCCATTAGTATAGCTACTCACAATGTCGGTCACCAATGACATCTTTCCTTTAAATAATTGCATCATAAAACAGAATAGAATGTAGCTGAGTTTTAAAAAAAGAACACGGGAGCTTCCATTGATCCTTGTTATTCTCTGACAATACAAACATCAAAATATTTTAGAAGGAAACGGAGAAAACTGAGATCCAAAATATGACCAAATTAGATACATCTGCCAATGATCCATCCCTGCTTTTAAAATGACAACAGATATAAGTCTTCTGTAATTCTTTTAGCTTTCATAATTGCTTTAATGTTAGTTGGCAACAAGAACATGAGTGACTTTGATAACGGTTATTTAAATGTTTGTGAGGTTACTGTGAATTTAATGCCTGTTAATGGGAACCAATCGGCTCATCGTGTTGTAAATATGTCTTCTTGATGTTGATATTGTTGTGGATGAATTTATGTCACATATGTTCACTTTTTGCTGCTGACAAAACTGATTTCATCTTTGTTACCATTTATGGCGATTATAGTCCAATGCTGACCTGGAAATAGAAGAAAGAAGTATTACAAAAATTCATCTTACAAAATATTATTGAAATGGTAGAAAAGTGGTGAGCTGGTGGAATTGGTAGCACACTGGACGAAATGCTTAGGGGTATTTCGCCTGTTGCTACATTCTGGGTTTAAATTCCGCCGAGGTCAACTTAGCCTTTCATTCTTTCGGGGTCGATAAATTAAGTACCAGTGAAACACTGGGGTCAATGATATCGACTAGTCCCCTCCCACCGAATTTCAGGCCTCGTGCCTATAATAGAAAGGATTATTACTATTGCTATTATTATCATTATTAATTAGCTTAAAAGTTGCACTCTAAGCAGACTTTTAAGCTAGCTCCTGTGGAGGGCTAATTGGGTCTGTGACCCCAAACTAAAGAGAGCTAAATAGCATGACTATAGTACGTCTATAATGACTATATGCCCCAAAGGATGTTTGATCAGAAGTTTAGAACAGATGAGAATTATTTCTGTAATGCAATCATTCTACTGTTCCAGTCCCAAGTTGAATCCCAACTGTTGGCCAATTTGTTCCAAGAACAAGCTAAAGGAGAAGTTCCATACTTCTGTTTTACAAAGAGTGGAAGTTTGGTTTTCAGTGAGCCCTCAAAGGATAAACTTATGGAGGTTCTGGTTGATTAAGGGCCTGTGTGTTGTTCACCAAACAGGGATTATTATATGGAAGTATATTGAAAACCAAGGGCAAGGCAAAACACCAAGAAAAGATAATGCAGCATAGATTTGCATATAAGATCATAGCGCAATTCATAGGCCTACGCATTACTACGGTAACAGGGTGAGGCATTAGCAGGGACATTGATTTTTGACCTGTTGACAACTTTGAAGTGCAAATATGGGTTGTCTGTAAGTAGAGGGATCACAAGAGATAACATATGGCTTGAGACTTGCAAATCACAATGGCTTCTGGAAACTACAGAGCAATTCTGGAACTGTGCCTCCCCATCAGTATAGAAGCCACAGCAATGAGACTGGTGCTCCAGCTGTCAAACTTCTTGGCAGTAAGAGCCATCTGAGGTGGGAGCGGGTTGCCACAAGTCTGCTTTTTTTTTTCTGTTCTTTGTGTGAATGGGAGCTTGGGGGGCAAAAAAGGAAAAGCCTCTTCTCCCTCTTCCTCTTCCCCATCACCATCATGATGTTGCAGTGGTGCAGTTATAAAGTGGGGGTGCAATATACTTTAAATAATACAGTGGATTTGCCTCTGTATGCCACCATCACCACCATCATCATCGTCATCAATAACAAAGCCACCACCACAAGTCCTATCATCATCTCCACCACCACCACCACCATACTACAGCACAACACTACACCACTGTGCTAGTATTTATATAAAAGTCTTATTTATAATATTGGTAACCTTGCGGGGCAACTTATATAGAAACACTGGTTTATGTTTATATCTGTCTGTCAGTCCGTCAGTATATTTGTCTGCCTGTCTGCGTGTATGGCTGTTGGTGCAGACTCTGGGTTATTTATCTGTCTGTCTGTCAGTCTGTCAGTCAGTCACTTTCTCTCTCTCTCTCTCTCTCTCTCTTTCTCTCTCTCTCTTTCTGTTTCCTTCTTTATTTCACTTCCTTTGCTTAACTTTTCCTTTCCATCTCTTTTATTATTTGTTCTAATTCACTCCCTCGCTCCTCTCCACTCTCCTCTACACCAGAGACAGTTTATAAACACACACACACACACACACATGCACACACACACACATGCACACACACACACACACATGCACACACACACACACGCACGCACACACACACACACACACACACGCACGCACACACACTGTCCACTTTTGTAACATGATCAAACTTTGCAGATATATAAACCCATTCACACATGCACACACACACACACACACACACACACACTATTAATTATATATAAAAAAAAAAACTGGTACTCAGTTGATTACAATGACCAGGATTTGAGTCGATCTGACCAACAGCTTTCTTGTGAAATTAATGTGCAAGTGGCTGAATTCTCCACAGACACATGTGCCCTTAATGTAGTTCTCAGGGAGAAAAGCACCCAGTACGCTCTGTAAAGTGGTTGGCGTTAGAAAGGTCATCCAGCCATAGAAACCATGTCGAGTCAGACTGGGAGTTCGGTGCAGCTTCCCCAGCTTGCCAGCTCTGGTCAAACCGTCCAACCATGCCAGAATGGACAACGAACGTTAAATGATGATGATGATGATGATGATGATGTTATAATGTGAGATACATTGTCACAATGGTGGTTCTTTGAATTACAAATACTACTTATTTTTGCCAGCTGAATATACTGGAGCAATGAGAAATAAAGCAACTTGCTCAAGCTCACAACACACCACCGTGACTGGCCCCAGCTGGAGCTCCCGTATCATCAGTTATTGGTGTACTGTGTATGCCTTTTATTGCAATGTCTTTTCTGTCTTTCTTCATTCAGTTTCTGCGTCAGCTCCAACTTTCTGTAGCAGGTCTCTGTAATGTTCCCTTCGTTCCATGCACCTATGGCGCCGTGTAAAAAGCACCCAGTCCACACACAGTGTGAAGTGGTTGGCATTAGGAAGGGCATCCACCCCTAGAAACCGTGCCATAACAGACAGTGGAGCTTGGTGCAGCTCCTGTCACACCATCCATCCTATGCCAGCATGGAAGACAGATGTTAAATAATGGTGGTGGTGATGATGATGATGGTGATGATGATGATGCTGACGATGATGATGATGATGATGATTTATAATCGTCATTATCACGGACTGGACAAACTGGTGTTGTGGTATCTTGCTTAAGTCTCTTATGTTCCAAGTTCACATCCAGCCAGTGCTAATGACATGTTTCATGCAGAGCCAACAAAGGCACCACTAGGTGGTTGCTGAACATGCTAGAAATAGTAACCTAATCTCCCTCAAATCCCACTCTGCTACCCTCCAAAGGAAGATCAACTGATTAATTGGCATGAAATCACTCGCCAACACACACTAAACTATGTCCGCTCCTTCTGATTTTTTCTACTGCTACAACTATGGCTTCTGCTTGAAACTGGTTAGTTTTGAGTCATTTCCTCTCAGGCACTCCTGAATCTCTTCTCTCCCCTCTCACCACAACTCATATTCTCTCCTCTCTGTCCCAGGTATCACACTAACTACTGCATCCAGTCCAGCTTCCACAGAACACCATTCCTCTAGAATTCCACCCCACTCCCAGCCATGTTTTTACCTATTGCTGCCATCATATATCTGTACCACAAAAACGGTTTCCATATCCTTCTCTACTCTAGGTACAAGGCCAAAATTTTGGGGGAGGGGGCCAGTTGATTAGATTCAACCCCAGTACGCAACTGGTATTTAATTTATACACATTTGAACTCAGAACGTAAAGGCCTGCTCAATCAAGGCTGACCGAGGGTTAAACAACAACAATAACATGCTTTAACCAGACTACATAACAGTATCAATTATATATCCCTCCTTAATGTGGTGACCTGGCAGAATCACTGGTACGGTGGGCGAAATGCTTAGCAGTATTTCGTCTATCTTTACATTCTGAGTTCAAATTCCGCCGAGGTGGACTTTGCCTTTCATCCTTTCGGGGTCGATGAAATAAGTACCAGTTATGCACTGGAGTCGATGTAATCGACTTAATCCCTTTGTCTGTCCTTGTTTGTACCCTTCTATGTTTAGGCCCCACCCCCTGTGGGCAATAAAGAAAATAAATTATATTCTTCTCCTTCACTGTGAAAATATAGAATTGTTCCATTGTCATGAATTATTAAGAGGCAAATATGTGTGCATGTGTGTGTGTGTGTATGTATATATATATATATATATATATATATGTTTATATGTGTGTATATATATATATATATATATATATATATATATATATGTTTATATGTGTGTATATATATATATATATATATATATATATATATATGTTTATATGTGTGTATATATATATATATATACACACACATATGTATGTATGTATGCATGCATGGACTGAACATCTCTCTAATATCTTTACCATAAAGTTAACACTGCAGCAGCAGCAGCTTCCGCCTCACTACCACCGCTGCCACTCTATTGCCAGTAAAGGAGGGAACGGCGGGGTGGGTTATTTCCACCCCCTCCCCTGTCATAAGGCATGATGGGTACAGAACGAGGTGGGGGAATTAATTTGGTCTAATTGGTTTAATTGCTAACAGGCAATGGAGGAGTGTCAAATGGGTGTATTGTAAGGGGGGGGGGGGTGAGGAGAGAGGGGACAGGCTGACATGATGGTGACACGTAGACGTATACACAAACACATATATAAGTAAATATTCATGCACACATACCCACACACACATATACCTATGCACACACATATGTAAAAATACACATACTATTATATAAATATGTAAATATATGATCATACATACACACAGATAAGTACATGTGAGCTCACACACACACACACACACACACACACAAGGGGTTGCTGAAAAGTTCCTGGCTTTAGGGGCTTCACGAAAGGCCTGGTTGGATGCCCAACCTTCTGAGTTCTTTTACAGGGCTTAGAAAAACTGCAATAAGTGTGTGAATCTGAGAGGGGAATATGTTGAATAAAATCATAATTAACTGATCCTCCTGTATTTTCTTTTACCCAAAGCCAGGAACTTTCCGGCATCCCCCCATGTGTATCATCATCATAATCATCATGATCATCATCAACATAAACGCTGCTACTCTTCTCCTCCAACACTGACCTATATATATATATGTATATATATATATATATATATATATATATATATATATATATATATATATATATATATATATATATATCCGTTATATGCTGCAGAAGCAATATTAGACTAAAATAGCTATTTATGTATCATGTTTAATGTAAATACACTGTAATAGACAAAATTTGCTGCTGTTATTTGTAGCAAATCAAGTAACCGCATAGAGGTGCTCTTGTTAGTAGTTGTCATGGCAGTGGTTATGTTGTTGTGCAGACTCAGGTCAGCTCAGATTAATAATGATAGATTCATGATCAAAGGCATTCCAATCATGCCCATCCTGTCATTCATTCAGATTCAAGTACGTCAAGAACTACACCATCCAATGTATATTGAAGGATAGATGGTAGTGCATAATATGAGAGTGATTTGGCTGCTGTGTCAAGCAGGTCGAGCAACCAAGTAGATACTTCTTGTGGTGTTGTTGTTGTTGGTGGTGGTGATGGTGGTAGTGTTAGTAATGATAGCAGAGGTGGTGGTGGAGTATGTCAAAGGTCAACAATGTTTGTCTGATAATGTCAGTGTTATAAATGTCAGATGTGTATCTGCTGGGGTGGGTTGTCCTGTACCCTTTCAACTCCCACACAAAGAAGCCTCACCCCACCCCACCCACCACCACCATCACCATCATCACACAACTAGTACCATGACAATTATCAGGGACACCAAAACATAACGGGCCATCAACGTGTGTGTGTCTTCTTCACAACTAACTCCATGATGCCCCTTCATAACCTTCCTACCATGACGCCCCCTTCATAACCTTCATTATCATCGTGTAAACATCTTTTGATGTTACAGTTTTACACACAAGCATACACACACACACACACACAATAACACCTCTCCCTCTCTTCCTCCCCACGTACACAAATATTACCTTGCTTGCAAAACAGATGAAGGTTGGTGACAGGGGGAGTATCTACCTGTAGAGAATCTGCCCCGACATATTCCGTCAGAGCTACACACATGGAAAAACTGACGTCAAAATGATGATAATGGTATCCACATATATTATTCAATTAGTCAAGTTACATCTGTTTCTTCTTCATCAGTTAATGTCTATTAGTTATAAATGCTCTCTCTACAAGTGATGCAAAGGGTCAGATTGTTTTTTTGTAGCACCAAACTTATATATGTGTGTAAACACACACACAGAGATATGTAAGTGTGTATGTGCATGCTTGCATGCATGAGTGTGTGTGTGTGTGTGTGTGTGTGTGTACACAAACATACACACATTCAGATACAAGCACATGCATGTAAATAAAACATGGATCCACTCCACATAAGACACACACATACACGTATATATATATACATATACATATATATATATACATATACTCATGTACACTAAAAAAAAGTATGGATGGTAAACTGAACAATAAGGTCCTTGTTAGTAGGTTACAGAAACAATAGGGCAGAGGGGGCAGCAAACAACCATCTGATAGGTTAGTGGTTCATATCTTGCATTAACCCCAGTACTGTACTGTGTGTCTAGATTACATATTGTAAATAAACAATATGAAATACATATTGTATCACATCATATGAAATACATATTGTATCATATATATATATATATATATATATATATATATATATATATATATATATATACACATTCATGTATACATTCATGTATATATATATATATATATATATATATATATATATATATATATATATATATTGGGTCATCCCATAATGTCACAGAGTTGTTCACATACAGGGACAAGAATGTTCACACATAGGGTTCACGTAGACAATAGAGTGATAAGGTTTACAGGGAAAGAGTTCTGTGTAATAAGGGTTACATAAAAAACAAATAGAATGATAGGCTCTCTTTCTCTCTCTCTCTCTCTCTCACACACACACACACACACACACACACACAGACACACAGAATATAGTGAGCACTGAATAAGCTAAGTCTTTGTACCAAGTTGATAAGGAATTCTTCAAATTACAACTCACCACACAGCATACACACAATTCAACTTTGCAATATTTCCTGAAAGGATTTTTTCCAACACTGAAATACAATACAGCATCACTAATTTCATTAGATTCTGGCATCATTTTTTTTTATAAATGATGATAGGAAATGATGAAGAGAGCGAGTTATCTGCCCTTAATTACAAACACTTTTTATACATTGAAGAGAACAAAAGACTGCAATAATATTTTCTCAACATTGAACACAAACTGTTCCTAAACTGCCCCATGGGGTGAAATGAGATTTACATTCACTACACACACACACACTCAAACAGCTGGATATAAACACAAATACACAAACACATGCATATATACATAGAGACATATATACAGCACACACTACCACACACACATTTAATGAGCTTATACACATACACACACACACACACACACACATGCAAATACACACATAAATCCACACACTATGCATTCAGTCACAAACACTCAAATACATGCTCACTCACACAGACACACACACAGACACATACACACACATACATATACACAGACACACACACACACACACAGACACACACATACATATACACAGACACACACACACATTCACACACACAGACACTGACACACACGTACACACAATCCTATTAAAAACTAAAGGGGGGCAGTAGGGTGGGGGTAGGGGGAGGCATTCAAGATATTCACTGTGGAATAGTTGAAGTCATCTGGAATCACAGCCACAACATCAAATGGAAGTAATTATTACTGAGAGCACTCTCCCCTGATCCCTGGACAAAGAAAGATAACAGTCTGTACTAATCCAGACTCAGTCAACAGGGATTTCAGCTTGAAAAGTTAGGAAGTTCAAAAGCCACAGTTTAGGTTCAATTTCCGAGGGCAACTAAATTGTCACTCGGGGTTAATCATGTGTGTACACACACACACACACACACACACATAGTACAACTGCGTTTTTGCTTGTTTATGAGTAATAAAAGTAATAAAAGTATCTACGTGAATCTACACACACATGCACGGTTTTCATGTTATCATATATTAGTTCAACTACATTTTATATCTTATTATTTTTATTATATATTTTATTTTTTGTTTATTAATATTTTTATTATTATTATTTGAATTTGTACCCCATCCAAGTCTTATAAATCCCTGTAAGCACGATTTCGTTTTCGAATGTAAAGTACTGACAACTGGAATTTTGATCTTCTACAAAAAACTTATATATATCATCATCATCATCATCATCGTTTAACGTCCGCTTTCCATGCTAGCATGGGTTGGACGATTTGACTGAGGACTGGTGAAACCGGATGGCAACACCAGGCTCCAGTCTGATTTGGCAGAGTTTCTACAGCTGGATGCCCTTCCTAACGCCAACCACTCAGAGAGTGTAGTGGGTGCTTTTACGTGTCACCCGCACGAAAACGGCCACGCTCGAAATGGTGTCTTTTATGTGCCATCCACACAAGCCAGTCCAGGGGCACTGGCAACGATCTCGCTCGAAAATCCTACAGGAGCCAGTCAGGCGGTGCTGGCAACGGCCACGCTCAAATGGTGCATCTCATGTGCCACCCGCACAAGAACCAGTCCAGGGGCACTGGCAACGATCTTACTTGGCTTGCGGGGTCTTCTCACGCACAGCCCATTTCCAAAGGTCTCGGTCCGTAGTCATCGCCTCGGTGAGGCCCAATGTACGAAGGTCTTGCCTCACCACCTCAGCCCAGGTCTTCTTGGGCCTACCTCTTCCACGGGTTCCCTCAACTGTTAGGGTGTGGCACTTTTTCACGCAGCTATCCTCATCCATTCTCACCACATGTCCATACCAGCGCAATCGTCTCTCTTGCACGCCACAACTGATGCTTCTAATGTTCAGCTTTTCTCTCAAGATACTTACACTCTGACGGGTATTCACATTGACATTACACATCCAACGGAGCATACTGGCTTCATTCCTTGCGAGCTTACGTATGTCCTCAGCAGTTACAGCCCATGTTTCACTGCCATGTAGCATGGTTGTTCGTACGCATGCGTCATACAGTCTGCCTTTTACTCTGAGTGAGAGTTCCTTTGTCGCCAGCAGGGGTATATATATATATATATATTTACTTACTTGTTTCAGTCATTAGACTGTGGCCATGCTGGAGCACTGCCTTGAAGAATTGCTTGTTAGTCAAATGAATTGATCGAGGTACTTGGTGCTTAATTGTTTTAAGCCTGGTACTTAATCTCCAGGTCCCTTTTGCTGAACTACTAAGTTGCAGGGGGACATAAACACACCAACACCAGTTGTCAAACACAAAGACACACACACACACATGATGGGCTTCTTTCTTCTTTCAGTTTCCGTCTACCAAATCCACTCACACAGCTTTGGTCGGCCTGGGGCTTTAGTAGAAGACATTTACCCAAGGTCCCACACTTAGGTTGATTATTTTTGTCTGGCATTCGGTGTTTGGCTGCCTGTTGCTGACGGTCTCGAATACGGCGAAATCATGCAATACAATAGTGCCATCCACCTATGCTGATGAAATACCATCAATTGATATCTGTGCTTTTTAAGACTTGTCATCTACATGATACATATATTCACTTATAAAGCCCAGTTTACTTTGCTGTAAATAGGTACCACAAAGTAGAAGTGGCTAGTCATTGGAACTTAGGAAAATTAGTTTTTGTTCACTAGACTATTTTATATATAAGTATGCTCCCATCTGCCCATTGGCAGGTAGATACAATGCCAGCAACCTCCAAGTGCTTTGCGAAGCTGTAGTCGCAAAATATACTCACACACCTCAGAAGTGTGTCAGTCTGTGTATGAGTCAACACACCTAAGACAAGGAGGTCTGTATTGGCTTCAACATGGCTCTTGGGTGGAGGCTAGGCATATTCTCAAACCAGAAGAGTTGAAATGGGTCAATAAGAAGAACTCCAGTTTTAATTCTAACATGATCTTAGAGCACTCCAAGAATAAAAAACATTCTCTCTAAGTGGTCGGTTGATCTGTTAGAAATAGTAACCAAATATCTCTCAAACCACAACTTAATGTCTTCAAATAGGAAGGCATTATGGGTAAAATGTAATTGCAGATGGAGCACTTCTGATCATGGGCCTGCATGATCAAGGCTAGCCTGGGGTTAAACAATAATAGCAACAAACAAAGAAATAGGAAAGATGAAGAGAACTCACATTTCAAGAAGGAGTTTGTAAATGAATAACAAGACAAAGAGTCTCTCGAGGCTCCCAAGGGTAAGCAGAGTTTGAATAAGACAGACGAACATTAATCTGTGTGGTCTGAAATACATGGTATTGTTTATATACGGGTAGGTTACATAATATGTGTGTGTGTGTGCTATTCTATAAGAAAGACATCTCCACTATTCCCATCTCTCCTAAATTGGTTGCAACACAGATTGCTCAAGGAGTATAATTCCAGACATCACAGACTTATATATCTATTATCTATCTATCTATCTATCGATATATATATATATATATACACACACAAGCATACATCCATATATATATATATATATACACACATACATACATCTATTATCATAAACACCACATATGTGTATATAGTAATAATAGCATGTAATGGGAATAAATGTTACAACAGAATTTAAAGTTGTATAAATTCATAAATATATGTGTGTGTGTGTGTGTGCATCTGTCTATATGTATATGTGTATTTGTTTGTATGTATGTATGAATGTATGCATGCATGTTTATGCACACATATATAAATATAGGATCATTTATAGAGACAGGAGAAAAAGAACTCAATACATGGAGTGTTTACTACAATACAGCAGAGAACCTACATCAGTTTGTCAACCACACTCACCAGTGTTGTTGTTGTTGTTGGTGTGTGTGTGTGTGTATGTGTGTGTGTGTGTGTGTGTGTATGTGTGTATCATCATCATCATACCATCCACTTTTCCATGCTGGCATGGGTTGGATGGCGTTTGCAGAGTCAAGTATGCATGGGTTGTAACAGATGTGGGCGAACGTTCACCCTGGCCCTCTGATATTATAAAACAATTGCAGACAAATTCCAATAGCACCCTTACACCTCAACCTCAGTCACCAAGATGTTATGGGGTACATAAATAATCCCACTGACTGACAATTCAATTGTCTTATAATATAACCTAACTAGGTGACAGACACACAGACGGACAGACTCTACTCTCTCGTTCCCTCCCTCCACCCACCCCCTTTCTAGTTCCTTGTTATTATTAACCTCTTTTGTCGTTAACCAGACTGACCCTTTACATCTGTGCTGCTTGGGGTCAAAATATGTCATACCACAACATATTACATACAACTATATATTGCACACACACACACACACACATGTACATACATTGTAGTGTACATCATAGTAAGATGGCATGGATAAAAAAATGATAACACAAAGGAAAACAGACAGATATGGAAAATCCCCTGATAAGCTGTGTTCTCACTAATCACATGTTTGTCTGAGTGTAAGGTGAGGAAGTTGTACATTCTGATAGGGGTTCCATTCCAGATGTGGCAATAATGCTCTACCATGGGCCACACATTTGAGCCTTGTAAGAGTACCAGGAACTGTTGGAGGCTGAACTATTTTCTAACCCTGCAGAGAAGGTTGTGGATCTTTTTCATATCGAAGTATGATAAACTGAAAACAGATTTCTAGAAAGGAATCAAAAACTCAAGTTATAAGTCAGTTATAAGTGTTGACATAACAGTATATGTGATGGCAGAGGTGGTGGTGGCGGGGGCAGTGGCGGTGGTGTTGGGATGGTGTTTGACATAGAGAGGGGACAGCAGGAGTGTCAGGAAAATTGTAAATTTATAGAGTGAGGGTGTAATAAACAGATTAGTAAGAGAGGGAGACAGGGAGTGTATGAGAGAGAGAGAGAGAGTGAGACAGGGAGTGTATGAGAGAGAGAGAGTGAGAGAGAGAGTAAGAGAGAGAGGGGAGTGTCTATGTGTGATGTGTGTGTGTCGGAGGCGGTGCAGACAGTCACTTTGAACCTAATTTCACACTAGGTTGCTAATGTTTCTCCTCCTATCTGCCTTGTCGCATTAAATATGCTTTAGTCGCCCCCCCCCCGCTCCCTCTTTGTCCCTTACCACAACACATTTTTTATCAGACATATATTGGCCTGTTTTATTAGATCTGTCTAGAGGGAGGGACTCGGGCCCCCAAGTCTTCACAAGCCAACTGAGATTTGGTGGTTAAATCTTTTTTTCTTGACATGTTGCAAACCAGTCGATGCAGGGGAAAAACATGGGCAAGACAGGAATTCCAGAAGGTTGACATTTTGTGGGGGCAGAAGGACTGGTTAGTGACAGGGGTGATGTATACAATATTGTTAACAAGAAACGGAAAGACTAGTTAGTAAGGAGTGGTTGAGTGGATGGGTGGATGGGTGTAGAATGAGGCCAACCAGTGGACAGAGATAGAGAGATAGAGAGATAGATAGAGGGGGGAAGAGAGAGAGAGAGAGGGGGAAGAGAGAGAGAGAGAGAGGGGGAGACAGAGCAGGGCTGGATTAAGACCCATAGAGGCCCTAAGTACTTGAAAGATTTTGGTACCTCCTATATATATGTAATTCAAAATATAAACAATAATAAACCATAAAATAGATTTTTATTTTTCAAAATGAAACAAAACTAACAACAGAAAGATGGAAAATAATGTGACCGTGACCTTTGGTAGTATGTTGTGCTTGAGCAGACTTGTGAAATTATAGTCATGGCCGATGCTGGTGTCACATAACTGGCACCAACGATGGTGGCACATAAAAGGCACCCATTACACTCTCGGAGTGGTTGGCATTAGGAAGGGCATCCAGCTGTAGAACCCATGCCAAATCAGACTGGAACCTGGTGCAGCCTTCCAGCTTACCAGTTCCAGTCAAACTGTCCAACCCATGCCAGCAAGGAAAGCAGACATTAAATGATGATGATGATGATGGTGATGATGATGATGATGAACAAATGATCTGTAATCATCTAAGCTGGTTGTTCAGCAAGAAATTGTGGAATCCTTTTTCTCAGACCCCAGAGACTACCAAGAAGAAGATGGTGGTGGTGGTGGCAGTGTTGTTGTTGTTGTTGGTGGTGGTCAAGGAACAGTTTCATTAATGTCCAGCCCGTAGATTGATGAGAGCTGAGATCTTTGCATAGAATAATCAATTTGGGACACCTGGAGGTCAATGTCTGCAGGAATATGTTGGTCATAAAACCAACATTATTTAAAGCCATTACTTGAGGTATGTATTATCTTATATACATATTTTGACAATGTACACACACACACACACACACACACAGAAATGAAAAAAACCAATGACCTAGAAATAGAAGTAATTTATCAATTTATCAGTTTAAGAAATAAAAATAAATATTGTTCTTTTTTGTTTCCCCCCCCCCCCCATCATGAGTTATTGAGGGTGACTTCTACATAAGTCATTTCGAATGCTAGAAATAACAGTACGTGTTCACGTGTGTGTGAGTGTGTGAGTGTGTGTGTGCATGCATTAAGATATGTGCAATGTGTTTATAAATGTTTGTGTGAAAATAAAAGTGTAAAACGTGTGTGTGTGTGTGTGTGTGTGTGTGTGTGTGTGGTTGACTAATGGCGTCATCAGTATGGCATTTGGATTTTAAGGAAGGATTCACTTCATAAACTGATGCATGGCAGAGGAGGTGGTGATGGGTGCTAATGGTGGCGATGGTAATTATGGTTCTGCTGCTGGTGGTATAATAATGGTAGTGGCGGGGGGGGGGGGTGATGGAAGTAAAAGTAGTTGTAGTGATGATGGTGGTGGTGGTGAATGTGATGGTGGTGGTGGTGGTGGTGAATGTGATGGTGATGATGATGGTGATGTGATGGTAGAAGTAGAGGTGATGGTGATGATTGAATTGGCACAGTCTGAACATAACCTTCACCTGGAACCAGGTGCCTCCACCCACATCCTATACACAATGAATATTCTGGTCTAAGACTGGACAGGTTTCTCTAAATCACAGCACAGTTAAACTCAGTCCCACAATGTTGGTTATGGTGTGTGTGTGTGTGAATATATAGCCATAGATATGACTGTGTGGTTAAGAAATTTGCTCCATGACCACAGAGTTTCGGGTTCAGTTCCACTGTTTGGCACCTTGTGCAAGTGTCTTCTACTATGGTCCTTGGCGAGTAAATGCCTTATGGGTGGATTTGGTAGACAGAAACTGTGGACACCCATCGTACACACACACACACACACACATGTGAGTATATGTGTGTGTGTGTGTGTGTGTGTGTCTTTGTGTCTGTGTTTATCCCCAACACCGCTTGACAACTGGTGCTGGTTTGTTTACATCCCCATAACTTAGTGGTTCGGCAGAAGAAAATGATAGAATTAGTACCAGTTTTTTTTTTAAAAAAAAGTACTAGGGTTGATTTATTTAACTAAAAATTCTTCAAGGCGGTGCCCCAGCATGGCCACAGACAAAAAGCTGAAACAAAATATAAAAAATAAAAAGATATCTTATGTGACCTGCTTCATAGTAATGGATGTCCATGCTTGGACAAGGCCACATTCTTTCATGATGCCTGTTACCGAAGCACAGACAAGACTTGGTATTCTTCAAGGAATCATGATGGCTTTGACAATAACATTCTGCAAGGTTTTAAAACTTTAAAGACTGAATGAATGAATGAATGAATGGATGGGTGGGTGGATGGATGGGTGGGTGGGTGGATGGATGGGTGGATGGATGGATGGGTGGATGGAATTTGGGTGGTTTTCACAATGGATGACAAAAAGAAGATCCTTTCTTTAGAAGCTGGTTACTAGGCAGGTGGTCAGTCATGATATAAATTCTATAATTGCAAGCAAGGAAAAATAAAGCATGCATGCATGCGTACACAGGAACACTACAATGCATGCATAGCGTACAAACATACATACAATATATGCATGCATAGAAATGTATATACATACAACACATAAATACACACAAGCACACACACAGAGTACATACATGCACTGAATTAGCAAGAATGTGAAGTGTTGGTGGGCGGAAATGACTCACACAAAGCCATACGCACACACACACGCATGCAAACATACGTACGCACACAGTAATGAGACAAATAAAGAATGGATGGAGGAGATGATAAAATCAGACAGCTACACACACACACACACACACACATTCGTATAACGTTATTATAATATAGAAGTACATACACAAGCGCTCATACACACACACATTCTGTCATTCATATTTCGCACACGTATGGCACAGATTCTCTCCTTTCCACACATTGTCATTTTTCAGACAGAGGCTGTGGCCATGCTGGGGCACCTGATCTCTCTCTTTAACACGCACACACACACATACTGACCAACACTCCCATATATAAATATTATACACGCATAAAAGATTCAATGTTACAATAAACCAACTTACAACAATGACGCACAAACACATTTTAACATACGTAAACTTTCACACATCTCCCTGACTATGTCTCACTTTGCCTCTCTCTCTCGCTGTATATATATACATATATATATATATATATATATATATATATATATATATATGCTATTCTTATCTGGGCAAGATGAAGGCTAAGCAGGCCAAAACTTCGAAGTCACAATCAACCACTCTGTAAGAAAAAGCTAAATAAAAAATCTACTCTAGGAAAAGTATTGAGTTACACTTCAGTTTAATGTAAAATTACTTTCATTATAACTTGACTTAGAAAAACAAACATTAAAACATACACATGCATACATTCATACATACAAGCATGCATGCATACACACACATACATACATACATACATACACATACATACATACATACATATATATATATATATTTAATCGGCAGACATTACAAAGTGACTCATGGATTAACAGTTTCGTTCATGGTCTTTGACACTGACTGAATTTCGGCCAATTAATATATATTTATAAATATTCACGAGTTCTTTTTATCCTATTTGTACGACCAAATTTATACACACACATAAATACAGACTCATCAATGCATTTCCACTCACATGCACACATTCATAAATAATTCAAATGAACATACATTCACACACACACAATATAAACATACACACATGCTCGCACACAAATACATAAAACAGACATATACATACATGCACACACAAATACACACACACGCGCGCGCACACACACATGTGCTTCCAGACGCATGTCTGCAGCTGCGTGCAAAACAATTTGTGTGCAACGAAATGATCGGAATGCGCATATGTTGCATTCCAGAGAGGCAAGCAGTGTCATCGTGTTGGTATGACAAACTTGGATAGACTCGGCGAGACATGTCGGAAGAAAACGGGGAAAGAAGGAAAACAAAACAGGAAAGGGGAAGCCATTACATCTGGAAGGAGCAGCCGATCAGTGTGGTTGTGTGTGTGTTTGAGCGCGTGCGTGTGTTTGAGTGCACGTGTGTGGGGGGGAGTGTATATGGGGTGTAAGTGGGGAGAGGGGCAGTAGTTGGTATTGAAAAAGGAGTAAGTGTAGGAGTAAATGTGGAGGAAGGAGGGGAAGAAGACTTTATGTCTGGAAGAAGCAGACTGATGTGTGTGTGTGTGTGTGTGTGCTTATATGTGTTTGTGTGTGTGCTTATATATGTCTGTGTGTGTGCACATTTGTGTGTTTGTTGGAAGAGAAGGGGAAGAGTGGGAGAAGAAAAGGAGTTGGAAGATGAGGGTTGTGGTGGTAGTACAGCCTGCGGGGGGGGGGGAAGAAGGGTCAGGAATAGAGGTGGGAGTGAAAAGAGGTGAGCAGACTAGGGAAAAGAGAGAATGTGATGTAGGGGTTAAGGTGAAGAGGAGAGTGTATGAGTCAGAGAGTGAGTGATGGGAGGAGGAGAAGGGGAAACTAAAAAAGAATAACAATGAAACTTACAACATGAGTAGAAAATCCCAAACAGAAGGAAATGTAAAGAATCATTTATTTTGGCTGCAATGGAATCAGTCGTAGCCTTAAGGCATTATAGAACTAATATTCAACAGATAACCTTGTGGACATTGGTGCTGATTTTTTCTTCCTCCGTTTTTCCCTTCTTTGAACTTTCCTTGTTTCCGACGAAGAGCTCCACTCGAAACGTCATACTCTCTCTCTTTCCTTTCCCGAGTGTCTAGTAACACTATCCGTATCACGTCCTCACGTTGTTTTTTGTTATTGTTTTTTGTCTTTTTCCTTTTTTTGAACCTATATATACACATATATATATATATATATATATATATATATATATACACATATATATATATATATATATATATATATATATATATATATACACATATATATATATATATATATATATATATATATATCCTATTGTTATTTACACCACCTGTCCTCGTCTGTTGTTATTATTTGTATATTCTCCCATATATATAAAAGTAAAGCTTTAGGCATGGTAAAGTATGTTGTCTACATGATAATTAGCATGGAATAGACTGTTGAACACACTGGCCATGACACATACACTGCTGTTATTAGATTGCTAATACATATTTCTGGCAGTTAAGAAGACTGTGATCTGAGATTGAACCACACTTGAGCTGGCACCTATTTCTGCCCAGTGTTGTCTGTGACTGTACAGCATTGATTTTATTAACTATTTTTAAGCAGTTAAGGGGAATGGTGGGCGAACAAGATGCAGGTAGGATTGTGAGGTTAACAAGTTCGTTTTGCAATTATATTAGTTTCGATTCAATCCCACAACACTGCACCCTGGGTAAGTATTCTCCACCACAGTCTGTGGGTGGAATTTGGCAAACAAACTATAGAGGCCCGTCAGAGAAACCGTTCCGGTTTGGGGGTGGTAGACTTAAATGTTCATCTGTTTTAACACCACTTTGCCATCAGGCACCTTTAGTGGAGTCCACTTTGTCACAAGTATTCAGGACAGGTCTTTCCCTTCCATCATCCTCAGAGAAGATCATAGACATTCTCCTTATCCTTCATCTTCTCAGTCGTATGAGAAAAAAATACTGTCGTCTTTTTCTGACATCACTTATTTCTGCCAGGTAGCTGACATGCCTACAACCTTGTTAGTTTATGTGTTGTCTCATAATCTCATAATTCTTTTGGTCATTGGAACATCACGGAAGACGCCATGTTTTTGTAGTGTATAATATGTAGAGTTAATACAGTTCTATGGCATAGTGGTAAAGAGCACGGACTACTAACCCCAAGATTCCGAGTTCGATTCCAGGCAGTGACCTTAATAATAATAATAATAACAACAACAACAACATCGAAGAATACCTTAGGAATGAGAACCCAGGTTCGAAATTTCCCCAAGACACCTGATGAAGGCTGGAGGGTATATCAGCCGAATCGTTGTGTTAACAACAAACAAGATGAGGATAAATATCCGTCAAATGTAAATAATGTATCTAGAGTTAAGTTATTTTAGTGGTGTCCATTCCTCTCCAAGTTATAAACAGATAGGAGTGGAACTGGAGAACCCAGAATGTAAAGGTACGCAACAAAATACTGCAAAACATTTTGTATGTTGCTCTACCACGCCACCGTCTTTTAATAACCATTTCTAGCATAAGCACAAGCAAGATAACGGACTCGAAGGAAGGGGTTAGTCGATTAAATAGACTTTAGTACTTTATTTCATCGACATCAGATGAATGAAAAGCAAAAATTTATCTCGGCAGGATTTGAATTTAGAAGGTAAAGGGCCATAACTAAATATCGCCATTGATTCTATCCATTGTCCTTTAACAACACTAATTAATGGCAAATAATTTGCAATGCAATTATAAAATGGATTCATTCAGAACCAGATTCGAAAGTAAATCCCAATCTAGCTTAGTTGCTAGCTTATCTTTGTTCTACGACAGCAACCACTTTAGAAATTATTTCATTTTTATCTTTACAATTTATTCTATCCATTCATTTTTGTTTTCAATTCAATATTTTAGCCCTCCCCCACTGTCTGCTGAAAACAATTGTCTGGTGTCCATAAACTGATTATTTCCGCCATCACTAACAACCGTATATATATATATATATATATATCTTGCCATAGTTTAAGTTGCTGTGTATAATGACGGGATGTGAGTAATTTTGAACCGACGGAAGGACACAAGGGGATGTAAGTAAAATAATTAAATAAATAAAAATAAATCCACTACATTTAAATTGCTGATGGTTGAGTCCAGATCCCTCAAAGTTCTACTACTACTACTACTACATCAAAGAGATAATCGTGAAATCAAAAGGTTGAATGAGTAACTATTTTCGAATTGTTCTGCGCATACTAATGATCAAGGACGCCACAATTATAATCTTCTCATCGTTTTTACAATCTATCCATCCCTCTTTTAGACGATATTTTCCGAAGAGATTTGGTTGTTATTTTTTGGAGAGTAAATGCTCACTCATTGGAAGAATATTGCAGATTGTTGATATTATATTAACTGGTGTCGCTTACCTCTTGTCTGTTGTTGATAGAGGGATTTAATTTATCAAAGCAAATAGCCTTTTTTTAAACTCCCAATATTCCGTTCTGGCTTTGACATTTCTAGAGATGTTTCCAACAGAAGAAACTTTTGTATGAATGTGTCCTTTGTATGAATGTGGAGTTTACGAGCAGTTCTTGCAGAGTGAGATCCACTACATTATTAGACGCTACATCATTGATAGGTTAGCTTGCCAGTGAGCTTATAGTATTGCTTTACGAAGGCTGATTCTAAGATAAGCATTTTCCCAAAGAAGACACAGTTCAC
This sequence comes from Octopus bimaculoides, assembly GCF_046866305.1. Taxonomy (NCBI): domain Eukaryota; kingdom Metazoa; phylum Mollusca; class Cephalopoda; order Octopoda; family Octopodidae; genus Octopus; species Octopus bimaculoides. The sequence continues at coordinate 49,432,766 of NC_142941.1, read as the reverse complement.
CAGTTGTATGTCCAATCCCGCCTTAAGAATCGTCTGGTGGATTGCAGCAGTGGGTTCTTTAATCCAAGCGCGGCAGTTTTAGAAAGCAAGTATTGTTATTGGAGATGTGAACCTTCTTTGAGGATTTAATACCGGATCAGTTTCTGGTAAAGGGTGCACAAAATTTATTATTCACTAATATCCTTAGAACTGATTGATACTGGTCGCTCTTCGCTGTATGTTTAACGGGAGATTTCATTCCGTATGAAGTCGGCCTTAATAGTAGCTTGCTGGTAGAGATGACATGTAATGCATAAATAGACTCAAGCGGCTTCTATGTGAGAATTCGTATTAATGGATGCCTTTTCTGTGATTTTGGATCGGAAATCGAGGAGAGAAAGGGAGTGGAGATCCTATGTGGTCGATGTCATTGATGCTATATTGTGGAGAAGAAAGCGCTGGAACAGCAAGCAATGTTAATAACACTGTACTCCAGCTGGTCCGTATATCACTAGTGAACTCAATAGACTTGACCCGATCAATAATTGTAATGTCTCTTTATAAGTGGAGCCGCAGCAACAGAAGCAGGCGTTGTTCACAATAATGGTCAGGGGCTCGCGGATGTTTGAAGACAAGAGATTAAACAGTAGAGATTTTGAGAAATTATGCTCACGGACATCAAATGAGAGGATAAGTACAGAAGTACAGAGGGAGACATGTTTGAGTGCAGTCTAATGTGGTATGTTTGTGTGTGATGGGTTAAATCATTGAGTTGTTGTATGTATAAGTAAATTTAAGTTTGCAACAACAAAGAACTTTCAAGAAATTAATTAAAATAATAAATTTTAAAACTGGAAGAGTGAGGCGCGGAGGTTGACATTTAGACGAAGCATCAACTTTCGTTACTCCCTACCCTCACTCTCCATCACTCTTTAAAAGCAAAGATTTTTATCTTGTAAATATCGCATCAGCCGGTATATCATCTTAATAAAAGCTTCTGTGTCAGTCTCACATGAGCAATTAAAAGAAAGCAATGAGTCATAAAATGAACGACCGTCAGTGAAATTTCGGTCGTGTTCTATAACGAAGAAGACAGTTTCAACATCTCTTTAAATATTTTCAACATCAAACATTAATGCTGTCCGCCATTACTTGGGTGGAAACACGGTCATCAAACTATTCCAGTGTTTAGTTGTGTGTCTAAATGTTCAAAGCTCGACTCCTGCATTATGGGTCAAGTGTTTAGGCTATGTAACGACCAGTAACAGTACGATATCGTCTATGAATTAGGTAGAATAATGGTCAAAGACATACATTCCTTTTTATGTATTTTTCCAGACTGTATGATGTAAGTTAAGGAAGATTTTCCTGCTTTTTCTAGCAGGACGAGCGATCAAGCAGAGGATCCCTCATTGGTTAACAATGTAGAAAAAGAAGAGTGTTGATAAGGAGGTGCCCCATCGGTATCTTCGGCAATAAATGACAGACAGATGTAAACCATGGATAGGCCAGACATGCTTATAGTCCATGTTGATGTGAAGTGAAGCAGTATTACTACGGGAAAGCTTTCAGATCTGAAGGAGAAGGGGACCCACTAGTGAATGATATGGAGAGAAGGTCTCGGGCAGATTCTGACTTTAAGGAAGTCAAGGTGCCATACAAGTGGTCAGTAAGAAGAGATCGAGACTGAAAGTGATGATGAAAGAGGTGATCCCTAGATTGTTGGAAGTCAGCTTAAATACATCGGTAGTTTTCAAAGTTTGAGGGGTGGGGCACATTTTTGTGTTTTTCCAAAGGTTGATATAGAATCCCATAGGGAGAGATTAAAGAGTTTGGTGAGGGTAGGAGCCACCTTTGGGTCATGCTGTATGAAGAACACATCAAGGACAAGTGTCGTGTGAAGAATACGGTTCATTATCGAACATAGATCTCTGGTTACACCTAGTTCTTATACAAAGAAATAAATATGGTGTGTTGGGTCGGACTTACCGGAGCTCCACAACAGCATTACCATGTGAGAAAAGAGGTGGATCTAATGTGGCAATGTCGATCATTCTCCATGGAGATCAAACACACGGAGCTTATTGTTGTTTATAATGTGGTGTTTATTTTCTAAAGTTTATTTAGTCGATGGCAAAGGCGCAGAACTCCCAGGTTGGTGAGGTATATGATAATGAACCTGGTATGGTTGATATTTGCAAGGTGAACAAGGAGGGAGTTCTGGATGGTTTCATTTGTTGGCAGCCAGAATCGGTGAGTATTTAGTATAGAGAGATGGCGTTAGAGAGGCGGCTACATTGGAAGGGGTTGAGCCGGAAGGTACAGCATTTACTAATTCGGGGTTTGGTGAGCGAGGGAGAGTGCAGAGGCAGAAGGAACGCTGAAAGATGTGACTACATTTGATGGGCATCAGCAGAGAGGTACATTGTTCTTAATTTAGATGAGCAATAACTGTTTGAGTAGCGGTAGAGCAAATAAAGGGAAGATACAGTGAGTCAGTAGCTAATGACTGTTGTAATGTGTTGGTTGATTGAGGGTTTTCTAATCAATAGTCTTTGAGGATGATGGAGCAGTACACAATGTTTGTGTATGGAGGAGCAGTAGCGTCCCACATAAATTATTAGTTGTGCTTTGCATGTTCAGAGCTGCTTCCGTTGTTGTTTATTCCACTTCCGGGTTTACCCTTGATCAAATAAAATGACGATTAAATCTGTTTCAATCGTAATTATATCTCCCTTTTTTCCCTTCAACTATAGTATATCATGGACCACATTATTAAATATGCTCTTTCCTTTTAAAAACAATAATGTGCAATTTGAGGGGAGGTTTGGTTGTTATTTCTAGACAGTGGAGCGACCGCATCGAGACTCCCATGTTGACTAGCTTGTTATCTGACATGTTGTAGATGTTATTTTCCAACCAAGATGTGGAGAGAAAGTTGTACAAACAGAATGTTAGTCCTGAGCCCTCCTCTAATGCCATCTGTGCTCTTTCAGCATTAAGATAACCTAAAATAGAACAACTTCTCAAACATGGATAGTTTTTTTTTTTCTATGTTGTAAATAGAAGCATATCAACACCATCCTCATCACCACTATCAATAACATAACTCTGACAAGCCCTCCCACCACTCTTTCACAAACTGAATGCAGCAAACATCATCACTTCCATCGCCATCATCAACACCACAACTAATAAACCGTCATCATCATCATCATCATCATCACCATGAATAAACCACCGGCCCCATTGCATATCCCGACTCAATTATACAGCTGTGTACACACATTCACACATAGACACATAGTAAAATCTAAATTATCTTTTAATATCCGACCCAAATTTGGCGCCAACGAGTTGAAAATGTGCACATACAACCCTCTCACTCTCCATCTTTTAAAACTGCACACGCAATACTCTCACCCTTTGTATATTAAAAACACATAGCCTTCTCACTCTTCTTATATTAGAACAGTGCACACGCAGCACTCCCGCTCTCACAATGTCATATAAGAACCAGGACTTTGCTCCACATTTCTTATGATCTCTATTTCTCATATTTCCTTATAAGTTTTCTTAAACAATTCGATGTCCTGTGACCTTTTTCTTCAATTTGTTCAGCTGTGTCACTGATTGACACTTCGTGTGTGTACATTTAAGGTCAATAATACTTGCTGTACACAGTTCTGACAGCCCCCCCCCCCACTACAAATAATGAATGTACAGATCGCTGTGTAGTTAAGAATTTCGCTTCGCAACTACGTAACCTCTCGTCCCATTCTATTGCACAATATCTTGGACAAATGTTTTCTATAGATCCAACGAGTCGATCAAAATCTTGTGAATTAAATTTGGTGGACAGAAACTGTTCGGAACCTCATCGGTTGTGTGTGTGTATGTGGGGGGGGGGGGAATAGATGGTGGTGGCAGTCCCTGTTTCTCAATAGCTCTCTCTCAATTTGTTTAATGCCACCAACTGGTAGTTATACCTTTTACCAACTGATTATGGAGGCCTTGAGAAGGTTTATGGGTACTCTCGTCATATGAGAAAGAAAAAAAAAGAAAAAAAAAGGGAAACACACTTTGTCGAAACTGTTTTAACGTTTAGCTGATATAGATTTGGTTAGAATAAGTCTCTGATAGGACTTAAACATCAAAAGCAAGGTCAATTTGTAGGAGGACAGTGGAGATATGCAAGGAAACTGAACGGAAACAAACATGGAGGGTCGTTAAACCAGAACGAGAGAACGTTTTTCTTTCTCTCTCTTCTATCTTCTCCCTTTTCAAAGAAAATATTTCTCCCTGTGTTCACTATTTTCCTCTCGTTCTGGTCTAAAGACCCTCCATGTATGTCTCCACTGTCCTGTTTTGTTCCCAAATTTGACCCTCCATAAATCCAAAATTTTATTTTGGAATTTATGGGAGCAACTGTCTTCGAAGACTCATATTATCGAATGCTCGAAATGAGGAGTAGATAGACAGCCGACAACTGATGAAGGGTCGTTCTCTGTGTCACTTGTCTTGTTTTCCATTTTTTCTCTCATTGTTTGAAAAAATTGTGTTTTGGATGTACTTATTGCCAAAAAAAAAAAAAAAACCCAGCTAAATTTCTTTAAAACAAAATAGGAATTTTGGAAGAAATATTCATAAATTTAACTTTTAAACATGGAATAGCTATGGAGGTCCACCAGAGTAGAAGAGTAATGAAAGGGGTGCTTAGATAAAAACAGAATGGTTGAGACTAAAGCCTTGAAGGCGGTGCTCCAGCATGGCTGCAATACAACGACTGAAACAAGTAAAAGATAAGTATGGGATGTGTTTGAAATGATGACAGGAAAAATTGGTTAAAAATTAAAAAATATATGTCACTTGATGGGGATAAACGTACAACAGTCATTTGTAGATACAAAAAAGAAATTTACAGAGTTAATCATATTGTCTTAAAATAATATTTACTTGGTTCTCGTTTGATGTAAAGGAGTTTTAACAGAGATTAAAGTACATTTAATAAATTACACCCCCCACACACATTCTTATCAAAGTTTAATCATTTCCTGCGATCAAAAAAAATCACTGATAAATTTCAAACGATGGTGGTCTCTCTCTCTTTCTCTCAACACTCAAACACACACGAACACTATACACCGTACACATCTACATTACTGACTCCACTAGGACTAACGCACACACCACCACCACCACCACTACCAATTCCGTCTATAAACACACACACTACCAACAACGCCATCAGATGTATTCCTCTGAGCAGGCCTCCTTTACATGGCAGTTCGGTTTGTTAGAAATAGCAGCCAAGTCTTCCTTAAAAGCTACTCTTCATCTTTGATAAAAACAAAACAAAACAAAAACAGGGTGGTTGCAGTTGCAATATATTTTGCTATATGTCTAATTAAGCAGGCTTGATCAGGGACAAAACGCTAACCACGGCGTACTTTGGACATATAAATCTAGCCCATTCCTCTTCAGGTCCAAGAAATAGAGAAGAGGAAGAAGAAGAAGAAGAAGAAGAAGAAGAAGAAGAAGAAGAAGAAGAAGAAGGAGGAGGAGAAGGAGGAGGAGGAGGAGATGAAAACTCGGCCTCAGTACAAGACTGGAACCTTATTTATCCTCCCCGAGAGGATGAAAGGCAAAGTTGACTTCGGCAGGATTTGAACTCAGAACACAAGGAGCTAAAATGAATACAGGAACGACGCTCTAACGACTCTGCCAATGCAACATTACATTATTAATTCTATTTAACCGTTGTGGATGCCAGATGAAGTTAGAGCGTGGAAGATAGCAGCCATACAAGTGGAAGTGAGAACTTGTCATTCTGACTCAGTAAAATTCTGAATTTCTACTCCACGGATGTTATCATCACATGAGTGTTGATGAAAAAAACCACTTCTGTGACTGCTTTGCATCTTCAGTAACTCTCTCATGCTTCCCGACATTAACGTACAATGATTTATCATTTGAACCCACATTATATTTCATGGAAAATGCAGTGTATTTGTGCCCAACTTTGTTTCTATCAGAAAACTGCTTATAAAGATTCATCTTGATAGGACGGTGAACGAGGAAAGTGGTTAAATTGTGGGATGTAAATCTTCGTAGTATTCGTTCCGATACTCAAGAGTTCAAATCACACCAACTTCAACATTTGTTTCCTTCTTTTGGGGGGGATCGATAAATAAAGTACCAGTCCAGAGATGTGAGTTGGTGAGTGCCTTGCATCGCCTGACATGGCTCATGTTGCGAAGACAACTCCTGCGACAACACTGGAGCCAAACTGTATCGGCTTCGCATTTCTCTGGGACAACACTTGTGGCACGAAGAGATGATAGACTTGCATGCGTGGGCAAACTGCAAGCTTTCCATTGAAAAGAGTGGGGAAAAAACAACCATTTTCCAGGCTTGCACTATGGACGGGGGCCTCTTAGGCGTAGATGTTTCCACCATATTCTTATACAACCGACGACCATGTCCCAGTTTCTGGTCCAAAGACAGGTTCACAACACTGATACTCGATAATAACGCTACAAGTAAACATTGACAATCGCTCTTTGCCCAACCGCTAAGTTACGGGGGACATAAATATGTTCAGGGAACCCAGGACCATCTTCCCAGCATGTTCATTTCTAAGATAGTGCGTAATTTGAGAAGGATTTCATTACTCTTTCTAGCCGGACAAGTGATGGCTGTAGAGTCTGTCTCATTGTGATGATGATGGGGGATAATGTGTTGTGGTGGTGGCGGCGGCGGTGGTGGTAGTGAGACGATGATGCTGATGCTTATTTTGCTGGCGATATAATGATGGCGGTGTGTGTGTGACACAGAGATGCAGAAACGAACTGTTATCATTTCCCATATGTTTTATAGCCAAACACCCAAATGGCGGTGTTTATTCATGGGTTTTTATAACCGACTGACGATGTGTGCATAATGATGACGCATATCTGAGCGTGTGTGTATGTGTGTGTGTGTATTATTCATAAATATATAGAGATGAAGAGAGGGAGAGGGAGGAAGAGAGAGAGAGAGAGAGAGACGATGTGTGTGCGCGCGCGCGCGTGTTAGGAAAAAGAGAGGAGAGTGAAGGGAAAACGTGGAGCAGAGTGAGAAAGCGGTGAACTGCGTACGTCCGAAACGTTTAAGAGACTCCTCTGAACATGAATCTAACGCAACCGTGATTCTGTCTTGCCTTTTCTGTTTATATCCATCCATCCATCCATCTATCTATCTGTCAGTCTGTCTATGTATGTATGTATGTATCCATCTATCCGTCCATCTATCTGTCTGTCTGTCTGTCTGTCTATCTATCTATTTGTCTGTCAGATGAAGAAACAAACAATGAGATACAGAATGAGGCAGAGATAGATAGATAGATAGAATGACGTGGATGTTAAGCAGGACAATTTGTGACACACAAAGTGAGACACACATGAGAGAGAGAGAGAGAGAGAGAGAGCAGATGAGAAAGTGAAAGGAAAGGAGAGAGAGAGGGAATGGGAAAGAGAGAAGACTAGTAAAGTGTGTTATGAAACATATGAACCGAATTTTGAAATCTGTAGCAGCAAGTTGTAATATATATATATCAATGAGACGAACATATGTTGTCTAAGAAATAAACCTGTTAAGTGGAGGAGAGAGAGGGGGGGGGGAGAGATTGAGGAGGAGTAAGGTGAACAGAGAAGTGGTAGGTTGTTAGAGATATGTAACTGAGAGAGAGAAAGAGAGACTGTGTCAATGAAAGATAACTCTCATTTGCACATGGAGTAATAAAAACCATCCGGATACCAGCGGGAAACCTTAGAATGGGTTTGAAGGTTTAGTTACTTAACACACACTAAATATACCGTGTGTGTGTGTGCATGTTGGAGGGAAAATACTAACACGAGACAGTGAAAAATCTGTTAAAATTGTTGTTCGGGCAGTAAATAAGTAGAATCTTTGGAGACCAGTCAGTATCCCTAGTTTGAAAGTGTTTTGTTAAGAAAACAAGTGGTGCCCGTCAATTCAGAAAGATCCCCATGTGGTACTTTACACACACACACACACACACACAAATAGGTTTCTTTGCGTTTCCGTCTGCCAAATCCACTCACAAGGCTTAGGTCATCCCAGGGCTACAGCAGAAGACACTTGCCCAAGGTTCCACACGGTGGGACTGAACCCGGAACTACGTGGTTGAGAATCAAACTTCTTACCACACAGCCACCACTAAAATTGTACACTAGATTCCTACGCGATCGCCGTTTCAATTTGTCCAACACACATACTGTCAGAACGTTTGTTTAATCTCATACGTTCATCTTTGTCTTCCTGGTCTGAATCTCGTACGTCAGCTGTTGGTCCTGGCAGGCAGCTGTCAGTCTTCCAATTCTGCTGGATGAGTAAAATGTCACAGGTTATATATACATGTCTCTCTCTCTCTCTATATATATATCGAATCTACTTCAGACGCATGAATATATAAACCATGTATTGAGAATGTGTGTTGAGTACGTGAAACATTTTAGTGAATTTCTTCTTCTTTTTTGGGGGTGTGGGGGTGGGGTGTGGGGATGTGGCAGATTGTCGTGCAAAACAAAATGAAAGCTTGTAAACTTAAATTTCTTAATTATAAATGTAAAATTCAAATCTTATGTGAATTTTCAATCATTAGGCTTATCTTGGTAGTGTCAAAGTCTTGTCGGTCGACCAGCCTTGCGAGTGGATATGGTAGGCGGAAACTGAAAGAAGCCCGTCATACATATATGTGGAGAGGGGTTAGAAGGAGGAGTAGCTAAAATATAACTGTGATAGGCCGTTAAACAAAATAATCTTTTTAGAGATCGAGTGATAGCTATATATATATATATATATATATATATATATATATATATATATATATATATATATATATATATATATATATATATATAGAGAGAGAGAGAGAGAGAGAGAGAGAGAGAGAGAGAGAGGGGTGGGCAGAGAGAGAAGTGGAAGATAAGAGATGATGATAAGCCGGTGTCGGGGAAGTGTCATGTTGGTGAAGGAGTGGAGGGGTGTTAGATTCACGATAATTTCATGCAGAGGTTGCAGAATGAACACGGGCGCAGGGCTGGCAGCGTAGTGGGAGATTTAACTCAGAGATGAATGCAGGCAAGAGACAAAAATATGATCACGCTCGTTCCGACATTTTTGGAGACATCTAAGGCAGTTGTAGGGGGGGCAAATTTATTTCATTCTTCAGCAAATCATATATCACACACACACACACGTGTATGTCTGTGTGTGTGTATGCGTGTGTGTATATATATATATATATGTATGTATGTGTATATGTATGTATGTATGTTTCGTAATACTCAAGGGCCACGAGTTCGTGCACTGGTATGAAACCTACATACATCCATATCTGAAAGATATGAGGAGTTTTCAACAGGGTAACTGAAACAAATAGGCTCAAATTGGTATGGCACTAAAATTCTGGTTTGAACTGCAGTTGGACGTATGATTTTGTGACTGCCTTTTTAAAGAGGCTAGAAGTGGCTTCCCTTTGAGCCGGTAGATATTTAATCTATATATCTATATAGATAAGGGTGTATTGTTTGAACGCATGTGTCTATGATTGTCTGAGTTAAGGTATAGAGTCATGATGTGTTATGGTATGTTGTGTAAGTGTAAATGGTGTGTTGTATTAATGTTCTAGCATATTAGGGTTACGGAATATTATAATAGTGTTAAGCTCTGGCAGCCTCACTAGTGCCGGTGCCATGTAAAAAGCACCTAGTACACTTTGTAAAGTGGTTTGCGTTAGGAAAGGCATCTAGCCATAGAAAACAAAGACGAAACTGGAACCTGACACAGTCCTGCAGCTCACCGGTTCTCTGTCGAGCTGTCCAAACCATGCCAGCATAGAAAGCGAACATTAAATGATGATGATGATGATGATGACGATGGTATGTTGTATTAGTGTTCTGGTATGTTGTAATCGTGGATCTGTCTGTATGTCTGTTAATGATTGTGTATGCGTTGCAAATCTGTTACAGCAACAAGCTGTGCACACCTCACAGGCCCACGGGTGGTCTTCAGTTTTGGTATTTATTTTCGTGGCGGAGGTGGTTTGCGGATGAGCTCTGTGTACAACCTGCGGTTGATGCAAAATATGTTATTTTGTTTTAAATCTGGTTTATCGTGCAGATACAAAGAGTTCAGACAAGGCTGCTGGGCTAGCCTGCATGGCTGTACCCTGCTGTTGCCATTTCTATATTCTGGCCAGATCTAATTATTCTGAACATGTTTGTTTTTTTATTGGTAACATGATTGTCTTTAACATCCCTCTGTCTGCTGTGTGTTGTGCAAATTCTGGTATTTTTATCTTCTGTGTATGTTGTGGTATGTTTATGTTGTTGAATGTGGTGGTTGGTTATATTTGATGTTCTCTCGTAGAATGGAGGACAGGAGGTCTGCTTAGATGCTACTTTAAATTTGTCGTTGTTTCGGATCCAGGTTTCTAGGTCAATCGTATAGCTTTGGAGCTGTGTCTGGATAATTGCAGTGTGTCTGTTGAGAGAAGAGGGGAATGTGAATGTGATGTCATCTGCATACGAGGGTTGCGTGTATGTTTTGGGCTGATGTGGGAACGTCGTGTGGGTTCAGGCTAAATAAAGAGCAAGGAAGAAGACAGAAAATCACAAATTTTCTGTGTGTCGTTTTTGTACAGTGTTAAAGGCTTAAAAAACTGAGAAACTATGAAACAGTTGACACTGAGCAAAGTAGCATCAGTTTGCTTCAGTAAATAATAAAATTTCACAATGTGGAATACATTATTGTGCCATGAAGACAAGTCTCACATCTTACCCCACCCTCCACCCCAATCAAAATGTTCTGCTCCAAGTTTTAGACACTTTCCTCTCAGAGCAGACATTTATTCCATTTTATGAAAGTGTGAGGGTTTACCAACCAGTATTTTATGTAGGTTTATTAAGGAGACGTCCAGGATATTGGATAAGGGAGACGAAGTCAGGCCTTTGTTGATGTCAATCATATTTAGCAAGCAGGGGCAATGCAATCAACTTACTCACTCCCAAAATTGCTGGCCTTGTGCCAGAATTTGAAACCTGTATGTTCCCTACCTATCCTACTTAGGCGTTACCCTGTTATCTTACTAAAATTACAAGTATATGACGCATATATATATTACAGGTATATAATACAAAACACCCTGCAGACTGGGATAGTCAATAAAAAAAAACAAAAACAATTTTTTTCTGTGCAGTTCGGTGCAAAATGATACCCGACCCAGTACTGGTCCATAGCCAGGTGGTTAGAGGTCCCTGGTCTTCTTGAGGAATGTTCTATGGGTACATTTGTCATGTTGTCAGTCTCTGGGTTATACAGTTCTATATTTAAGAGATGAGAAATTATGTACATTATTTACATTATTTACATTTGACGGATATTTGTCCTCATCTTGTTTGTTGTTAACATGTTTCGGCTGATATACCCTCCAGCCTTCATCAGGTGTCTTGGGGAGATTTTGAACCTGGGTTCTCATTCCTAAGGTATTTTTCGATGGTGTTGTTGTTGTTGTTATTATTATTATTATTATTCAGGTCACTGCCTGGAATCGAACTCGGAATCTTGGTGTTAGTAGTCCGCGCTCTTAAACACTAAGCCATCGAAAAATACCTTTTCATTGTTCAGATTATTCTCTCAAATGTTACGCCTTCTAACCCCAAGATTCCAAGTTCGATTCCAGGCAGTAACCTGAATAATAATAATATTAATAACAACATCGAAAAATACCTTAGAAATCAGAACCCAGGTTCAAAATTTCCCCCAAGACACCTGATGAAGGCTGGAGGGTATATCAGCCGAAACGTTGTGTTAACAACAAACAAGATGAGGACAAATATCCGTCAAATGTAAATAATGTAAATAAAGTCAATTTGCGAAAAAAGAAATTTTTTATAATTAAATTTAGAGGGTATGTATGTTATTAGAAGACATTGTAGTGTGTTATGATTGTTGTTGATTCTAATAACAGGGGTATGGTTGGGTATGTGGTCACGTGTTAGAAACAGCAGCCAAAATATTCAAATTTCAACACACAGCCTTTAAAATGGATGAACACATAGATGAAACAGTTCCTATGTAGTAGTAGTAGTAGATGTCAAAGTGTATACTCCTCTGTATACATTTGTCACCAGATCACTGTGTCATGGGCGAATACTAAGTAACAAAGTTCTGAACAAGACAAGGACTACGAAACTCCATTTTATCAAACACTGCCTCCAGAGGCCAATATCGTCGAAACATCACAGCAAAACATTCACAATCGACAACGATTCAATTTCATTCAATTTCTCTTTAGCGTACTTAACTTATAAACGAACCGATTTTCCACACACACACACACATAGAGCGAGGTGTGATTTGAGGGAGATTTGGCTGCTATTTCTACTACATGTAGGTATGAGACAGAAGCTGCCTTCATTGGGTCACAGAATCGGTCGTGTGTGTGTGTGTGAGAGGGAGAGAGAGAGAGAGAGAGAGAGAGAGAGAGAGAGAGAAGGAGACAGAAAGAGAGGGTTGAGCCTAGTAGCGTCCCATAGATGTGAGCCAGCAAATGAGCAATCACAGTTTTGCGTTTTGAGTTCGAATCCTGCTGAGGTCAACCTAACCTTCCATATTTACAGGGTTCGTTCAAATAATTACCAGCCAAGTATATTCAGCTGTTTGTCCTCTTCTAAAATTTGAGGCTCGTCTTATGAACCAATATTTTATTACGAGTCAATGGGACCCTCTACGTAGTCTCTGGAGCGGCTCGAAATAGAAGCTAAATCTTTCTCAAACCATAACTAGAACGCTTCAAGAAGTGGTCTATGGAAAAATAAATCACGGAAGGATGACCGCGGTTGGAAAACACCAATCTTCGTAAGACAAAAATAAAGAATGTTTTGGGGTTTTGTGAAAGACTGCAAAATGCGAGGTGTGATCGGTCTCAATCGATCATCTCTTGTTCAAAATCGATCATTTCTTGTTCAAATCGATCATTTCTTGTTCAAAAAAGAACAATTATGGATTAAGCTATTAAAATGTATGAAAATAATTATGACAATGTGTATACACACACATACACGCACGCACAATATACACAAGTAAACACCTACATATACATACACACAGATATACTTTTAAAAGAAGGGTAATGACTGTGACTTCGAAGTTTCGGCCAACTAGCCTTCATTCGAACGTGCAGGCCGAAATTTCGAAGTCACTCTCAAACACTCTTCTAGTAAATGTATAATTAATATATATTCGATAATAGATATTGAGTAATATTATAACTCGATATAAAATCAAACATTAATATATGCGTGTGCGCGCGCATGTGTACAGTATTCCTCAAATCGTCGTTAATCCAAACAGAAACTTTGGTTCAGAACCGTTGAATATTTGAATCAATTCAAGAGTTTTGGTTCCTGGACTGAACTGACTTTTCGCTGCGTCTATGATCAACGTGTGTGAGTGTGAGTGTGAGAGAGAGAGAGAGAGAGAGAGAGAGAGAGAGAGAGAGAGAGAGTGTGTGTGTGTGTGTGTGTGTGTGTGTGTTTATGTGTGTACTTATATGAATGTGTATTCATACGTACGAGTGTGTATGTATTGTGTGTGTGTGGCTGTGCGTGTAAGTGTGTTTATACATGTGAGTGGGTGTCCGTGTGCGAATGTGTTTGTATGCAGGCAGTTAAAGTTAGTATTTTTATAGAATTGGGTTTCAACAACAGAGAATTAGTGTGGGTTGTTTGGATGTTTGCTATTAGGGGAATACTCTGTGCGAAAAGAAACGAATGATATTCTTTGTGTATGTGCGTGAGTGTGTGCGTCAGTGTGTCTATGTTTACACGCATACACACAGATATATATATATATATATATAAATACACACACACATGCATTGATGATCAAAAACAAAACCGTTAACAGAGGACAAAAAACTTATACCACACTCACTTCCGTACATGACTCTGATGATTTTATACACACACACACACACACACAAACACACACATGTATATATATATGTGTGTGTGTAATTTGTAAGGGGAAAAAGTCGGATAGATGCACGAACAGGCTGAGAGACAGATTGATAAAGAGATAAGTAGACTGATAAGCACAAAGATGGATAAACAGAAAGATATATAGCATATTTATATATAACAGAAAGATATATAGCATAGTATAGGACAGACAGACAGACAGACAGACAGATAGATAGATAAATCGATAGATAGATAGATAGATAGATAGAGATAGACAGTTGACCAAACTTCGAAATTTGTCTTACTGCTACAACTACACAGGTCGCCTAATTACGGCACACTCCCACATACTTGGGAGAGTAGGACTGCTACCCGTGGGTACCTGTAGCAGGGGCCAGACTCTTGCAAATAACCAGACCAGTTCCATGGTCTGTGAATGACATTCTCTTTTTTTTTTCCCTCGGAGACCCTAAAAGGGTCATATCGGTGCCTTTCCTCAAAGCAAGCCCCCCTCCCTCGTCACCATCTCCTCCATCTTCATACACAAAATACATTAACATAAACACACAAACTAATATATGCAGACAGTGAAACACACACACACACACACACACACATGAGCAGTGAGACAATAAGAAACACTTTTATACACAACACAAGATTTCAATAAATTACAACATTGAAAAACACACACACACACGCTACAATAGACACACATACATAAAGCAGTATAGATACACACATACACAGAGTTACACAACAACACCATAACAACAAGAACACCACCACCAACAACAACAGCAAGAAGCCAGTTTAGAAAACTTGAGAAGTTCAACAAAAACTCAAAACTTACCGTTTTCTACGATCCACCTCCTTGTGTATATATATATGTATACGTGTGTGTATATACATGTGTTTGTGTGTATATTGGTATATATTTGTCATAGAATCCACGTGTGTGTGTCTTTATAAAATCCGTAAATGTTTCGTAGAATACGAGATAAAGTTAGATATTTATTATTTATAAGAATAAAGCGTGTGTACTCCGTGAATGGAGTACAATGAAAAGGCGGTCAACGTGTGAAGGAATCCGTGTGTGTGCATGTGGTGTGTATGCTGTGTGTGTGTGTGTGTGTGTGTGTGTGTGTTGTGAGTCAAAGACTTAAAGCAGGTCTCAAGTGTGGAATGGTAGGAGACTAGAGGCAGAAATACTGATAGCTCCAACTCCATCAGCCATCAGTATTGCTATGGCAGCTTCTCGTGCTGCTGACGGCAGCAGTGGTAGTGGTGGTGATCGTGGCGGTAAACGTTGTATGATAAAATAGTGGTGGTGGTGGTGGTGGTGGTGGTAGTTGTGGTAATGACTGCTATATGAGTATGTTACAATAGTGGTGGCGGCGGAGGTGGTGATGACGGTGGTAGTGGTGAGGTCGTAGTAAATGGTGGTGGTGGTGGTGGTGGTGAATGTTATACGATAAAGTAGTGGCGGTGGTGGTGGTGATAATGAGTTATATGTGTGCTAGACTAGTGGTGGGGGCGGTGTTGGTGGAAATGGTGGTGACGAAGGTGGTGGTGACAGTGAGAGCTGTGATATCGGTGACGGCGGTGATGGTTTGCGATAATGGGAAGGGGTTGAGGTGGTAATGACTGTGATAACGGATGTAGTGGTGATGGTGGTGGTGTTGTTCTCAATGTTTGGGACGGTTGATGGAAGGCACGTGAGATGGGAGGGGATGGATGCTGCCACTGCTGGTAATAATTCCATGTCTGTCTACTGGTGATGATGAAGATGGAGACGGCTGTGTCAACAAATGATGACAGTAGCGGAGCTGGTGGGGGATGGAGTTATTGGCGATGAACGAAAAAAAGCATTCCAGCCATGTCACTCCCAACCTATATTTCGAACAAAACATTCAAGATGACAATATCCAAAATATTCACTCTTTTTCCACCATGGTAAGGATTCGAGAGGAAATTTAACTGCTATTTCTAACAGATCCCGCAACCACAGGGGCTTCCACGTGTTCTCATCGTTGTGTTATTATTGATGTCAGTCAGTGGTGGGGATGGTGATGCTGGTGGTAGCGTTTGTTGTTGTTAGTGGTAGGCTGTGTGGTAAGATGTTTGCTTCCCGACCACGCAGTTCCGAGTTCAGTCTCACTGCGTGGCACCTTGGGGCAAGTGTCATCTACAATGGGCTCAGGTCAGCCAAACCTTGTGAGTGGATTTGGTGGACGGAAACTGAAAGAAGCCCGTCGTATTTGTGTGTGCCTGTTTGTCTCACACCTTCGCCTGACAACCGGTGTTGGTGTGTTTACGTCCCCGTAACGTTGCGATTCGTCAGTAACGGATCGATAGAATAAATACCAGGCTCTACAAAAGTACTGGGGTCGATTTATTCGACTAGAAATTTTTCAGGGCGATGCCCCAGCATGACCGTAGTCTAATAGCTGAAACAAGTAAAAGATAAAAGATAAAAAAGAAGTGGATATTGTTGTTGTTGTTGGTTGTGGTGGTGGTGGCGGCGGTGGTGGTGGCTGTATTGGTAATATTAAATTCAAAGTTTGGCACAAGGCCAGCAATTTCGGGGGTGGGGTGGGGGGCGTCTAATCGATTACATTCGATCCCAGTGTTCAACTGGTGCTGAGTTTATTGACCCCAAAAGGATGAAAGGCAATGTCGACCTCAGTGGAATTTGAACTCAGAACGTAAAGCTAGACGAAGTTGTATTGGTAATATTGTTATTGTGAAGGCGGCGAGGTGCTGGCAGAATGGTTAGCAGTATTTCGTCTGTCTTTACGTTCTGAGTTCAAATTCCGCCGAGGTCGATTTTACCTTTCATCCTTTTCAGGATCGATAAATTAAGTACCAGTTGCGAACTGGGGTCGATCTAATCGACTGGCCTTCTCCCCCAAAATTTCGGGACATGTGCCTTGAATAGATTAGAATATTGTTACTGTGGTTGGTGGTTTTGATTGTGATGATGATGGTGGTGGCCATGGTGGTGATGGTGGTGGTGTGAATGGAGCTGGTCTGAATGTACTGCATTGGGCCCTTCTCGTAAATGCATTGGGCCCTTCTCGTAGCTATCACCGATGCAATCCCATTATTATATAAAAGGGAGGAGGGCGGCGAGGAGCTGGCGGAGTCGTTAGCGCACCGGGCGAAATGCTTATCGGGATTTCGGCCATCGCTACGTTCTGAGTTCAAATTCCGCCAAGGTCGACTTTGCCTTTCATCCTTTCGGGGTCGATGAATAAAGTACCAGTGAAACATTGGGGTCAATGTAATCGCCTCATCCCTTCTCCCCATGACATGATCTCCCTATACGACATGATCTGTGTCCTTGTATTTTCGTCCACGTAAGCTAGCGGTTCGACAAAAGTGACCGATAGAATGAGTACTAGGCTTACAAAGAATAAGTCCGGGGGTCGATTCGTCCGACTAATGGCGGTGCTCCAGCATGGCCGCAGTCAAATGATTGAAACAAATAAAATAATAAAAGAATTTATACGCACACGCCCGACATATGTCTTAAACGCGTAGCCGTCACTGGCAAGCGAGACTGTTACGTTTTCGCGGAGACCATCTCACGGCTTCTCATTCACTGACGTAGCTTCTCAACTAATAATAATAATAATAATAATAATAATAATGATAATAATAATAATCCTTTCTCCTAAAAGCACAAGGCCTGAATTTTTGTGGTGAGGAGGCTAGACGACCCAGCGCTTACCTGGTACTTATTTTATCGACCCCGAAATGGTGAAAGGCAAAGTCGACCTCGGCAGAAGTTAAATTCAGAACGTGAAGACGGACGAAATGCCGGTAAGCAATTTGTCCGACGCGGTGACGATTCTGCCAGCTCACCGCCCCAGGGTTGTTTTCCTTCTGAAAGTTCTTTTTACAATTATTCATACTTGAAATTTTAAGAGAACTCAGAGAGTATTTGTTTCGAGTGTTTCTAACCTAGATCCAAGGCATGTATGTATGTATGTATGTATGCATGCATTTATGAATGAAAGTCACCCAAGGAACTCATCAAATATCATATTATCTTGCCTACCAGTGGTAAGCGCTATCTCACAGTTGTGGCCTCATTAACCTAGTCATCAATGCCAGGCCAGACAACTTTTATTCATAATTCACCAACTGAAAAGTTTCCGGAAGAAAGTGTTAAGTATTGACACTCAGTGCATCTCTAATCCGGAAATCTTCACTTATGCTCTCCACTCACACTTTATAAAACGAAGGAAATGCCATTTCATCGTCTGTTTTGCCCAGCTGGTAAAATATGGAGATCAAACATTCCAGACACCGCATCCAAGATGGCATGCCTATACATGTGAGCATCTTCCAACCGACTTTGTTTCCGTGTTACTTTGAGAAAAATGGATATTTTTCAATGAAGTTTCCAAACAAATACGATCCAGATGGTGTAAATTCCGATTATATTGGAATTTAATATTAAAAAAAAATGTATAATAATTTCGATGTGAGGGAGGAGAATTTTGGATAATTCACTCGAGTTTATTTCTTCACAAGTTTTTAAAAAATGGCTATTTTTTTTATGGAATTTTCTACAAATACCTTTCATATGATGTTGATCATTATTATATCGGAATTTAGTGGAAAAATAAGAAAAATAAAAGAATGACGGGTTCGCACACATACATACTGACACACACCATATATAATATCTACAAAATGAAACTCGTTCGAATCCTAATTGTTGGTTCATTCTTTACTTATTTTGCCTTTCTCTGGGACTAATGTTAAAAAAAAAAACGGGCAATGTTTACTATTTACACACACACGCACTCGCATACAGAAACGATTTGTTGTCGGGTTCGAGACAATATTCTATCCAAAGATGACAATTATCTTTTACGCAATCAAATTTAAACCATATTACACGGGGATCGAATCAATTAACTCATTTTTAGCTTCAGCAAAGAAAAAAAAAAATCATAAAATAAAATACGGTTTGATGTTCAATTACAAGAGACATTGAATAAAAAAAAGAGAAATTATTGATGTAAGGGACATAACTCCGAACTGCATCGCTGGTTAATTCAAATCAGCAGAAAATTGACTTTCTACCAAAAAAGCAACTCCGGAGAAAATATTTGGCCGTCATCTCACGGCTTTTGTAACGAAAGGAACAACAAAAAGACAAACAATATAATCTTTTACAGTGTTAGGACTGAGGCCATGCTGGGGCATCGCTTTGAAGAACTTTTAGTCGATCGAATCGATTCCAGTACTTATTTCTAAGCTTAGTATCATATTCTTTTGCCGAGCCACTAAGTTGCGGGGACATAAACACACTAACACCGACTGTCAAGCGGTGCCCCCCCCCCCCGCCACATATTTATACGATAAATTTCTCTTAGTTTCCATCCACAAGGAACACTGACAAGGCTTTGGTTAGCCAGAGGCTGTAGTAGATGACCCTCGTGCATGATTCTACACAAAGGGTCTGTTCCTATGTTCATATGGTTGAGAAGCAAACTTCTTAACCATACAATCACGCCCACGCCTCTAACGTCTTCTTGTTCGACGCACTTAACATATTTTATACGTTTTTACTGTTGTGTTGTGGCTCGTATGCCTGTGTGTTTCTTTAAATAACGTTCTTTTATTCTTTTATTTTATATGTTTCAGCCCTGAGGCTGTGGCCATGCTGGGGCATGTATAAATATTTTACATTTTATTGAATATTCCTGCAGTATTTGTTCCAGCCCTTTATGTTCCAAGTTCAAATCCTGCAGAGGTCAATGGTTTCTTCCTTTGGAGGTTGATTAATAAACTGCCAAGTGATGGAATCGACTACCCCCCCCCCCCCCCCCCCCCCCCCCCACACCAAAAAATTGCTGGCATTGTGCCAAAATTAGAAACAGTTAAAAAAATTTTAAAGTAAAAGATTTTGTCTTCCTCACCCTTTCACAATTATAACAGGTTCTCGTTGTGGGAACAGCTGTTGAAGAAAGGTTTGTGGGGCCAACAGCAAGCATCCAGTAGTAGAGACCTGGCTTAGGAGTTCTTGGGTTTTTGAGGGGCTTGGAACCATTTCTTAGACACTATTGTTTCCAGAGCTTCTCTGACCCGGAGCAGCAACACTGGTCAGTGTCTCAGCTATGGCTTAATTATCATGTACAGAGGTCAGCTGTGAATATTGGAATCAACAACTCTGGACCGAATCACAGGTGGTCCCTTGGCATGGCCTAAGGTCCCATTAACCACTCGAGCCAGGGTTACGTTGAAATGATGGGATGCAGTATGGTGGATGTGAACAATACCGGTAGAGGAACTTATTGAGTCAATGGCGAATATCATTAGATGCAGGGGAGATGAAAAGACAACAAACTGTTAATGGCCAAGATCAACTAGTTCAGTTAGTGAATTACTATCGACTGTCAATTGTGGCGTACACAGACGAGATTTTTCAGTTCGCGAAAGACCGATATGACTTACTGCTACGAGAAAATCGCCCAACAGGATGTTGATGTTGATGTTAATGTTGTTGCTGATGGTGAAGATGATGATGTAGTGAAGGTCTTTGTAAATAGGTACCGCAGTCTCGAATGACACAAGGATGCTGGATAAGAGATAACGTTTTTATTTCAAAATGAAATCTGGTTCATTTAGTAAGGGAGGTAACTATCTTTATAATAGACGTACAAAATTAGCTAAGGGAAATAACTCTCATATTTATCAAACCTGATGATGCGGTTGTTTTATTTTGTGAGGACATGAAACTTGATGGTAGATTAACTTAAGGATAGCAGTAATCTCGCAGACTACAGCAGACACAACTTGCGAAGTAAACACAGCGACGTCACTCGGCACACTGCCTCAGGAAGATCACTGCTAGCTCTCACTGCGCACGCAACCATGTGCTGTCATCTCTTGGCGCGCTACAGAACTAGTCCGGGACCTTTTAGATACCACCTCGTATGACTGAACATATATATATACTCTACTGGAGAATTGGTTTCTCCAACACTAATAATTTCCTACAAATTATCTCTTCACATAACAATTAAATTCTTAACAGTAAAAGGGTTTCGCTCAATAACTATAATAACAATAATATTAATAATGATAACCACTCCTTAAATAATGATATCTCTCTCTCCTATCTTTCTTTCTCTCTCATACTCTCTTTTCTTCCCCCCTCCTCTCTCTCTGGCAATTTTTTAATGGGAGTGAGATAACCAAAAATTACCTTTTTTTTATGTATTAGAGATTACATTGTCCGATGTGTTCTTTCTATTTTATTGCTGTTGGGTGTAATTTGCGTGAGATTTGGCAACGCTTTTCTAGCAGGTCGACCGAACATATAGATGTTTCCTCTTTGAGTCCCTCTTGTATATCGTTGTATCTGTTTGACTAAATGCTGTACATATGATGGCTTCTCTCAATATGATTGTTGGTAGTTTTGCTTTCTTTACTGTGTCTTCTTTGCTGTTCTCGTTTTTTTTTTCGCTGTGTCCTCTATGCACGTTTCGAACGTTATACACTTGTGCTATTCTCCTCTGGGTATGTCTATCTGATGCGTTCGTTGCGTTTGAGGATCGACCGTAATTGACTGTCTCTGGTGTTGGTTAATAACAGCAGTGGTGGATGTCTTGTGAAAATATTTACATGTCGAGAGAGAAGAAGCTGAAAAGATGTGCCACATCTTTGGGAAACAGCAGTTTCTAATGATGATATCAGTTGTAGGGAGGATGAATGGTCATGTTGTTGGGCGAAGTAGAAGCGATGTTGGTGTTGCTGGTTTAGTTCGATTAAGTAGACCTTATATATTTTATAAAGTTAAGTTGCGATGTCGATGATATGTAGCTTCTATTTCTAGCTGGTCAAATGGCATTCAACAATTTCGGTAACAAGTTCTACTGCAGCCTTTGTTCGTTTATTTAGAAATAATAAAAAGGTGGCCGCCATGAAAAGCAGTGGAAAGCAGAGGCCAACATAGTAAGATGGATGCGACAATCAGTCGATCGAAAAGTAAATTTAAATAACAAAAAACGAAGACGATTTCATTTGGTCGCAGCAAACTTTATTTTGGTATTATACATAATTAAATTAGATTCAAAAGTTCAAACTCAAACGTGAATCACATACACACATACGTACCGTTAAAATCCCAATTCTAAGAAATTTTTTTTGAAATTATATATTTTCGATTATATTTTTATTTCATATTTATTTATATTATTTTGTTTTCCATTGTTTTTCATAATACATACACCACGCTACAGTATTTCCTTCATATATATATATATATATGTATATATATATATATATATATATATATATATATATATATATATATATATATATATATATATATATATATATATATATATATATGTGTGTGTGTGTGTGTTTTGCATATTTTGTGGGGCGGGGGTCTTGTTGCTACGTTATTCCGGACATTGAATATGCAGGGGGGAAATAAAAATAAGAAAAACAAATGGAAGGAATGAAAATAGTGTAAATAATATTTACGTGTCAACTCTCATACGTTCGCATGCGCGCACACGCACACACACACATGCACACACACACTCACACCTTCACATATGCATACTCTCCTACATATATGTATATATATATATATATACATACATACATATATATATATATATATATATATATATATATATATATATATATATGTATATATATACATACATATATACATATATATATATATATATATATATATATATATATATGCTTATTGGTAACCGGTCTGTAGCTTCTCATCATTACGTTTCCCCATTCTTCCTTTGGCTCAAATGTCTTGCGCGCTTCGGTGTCTCCTCTATATATAGGGAACATTTATCTCTAAAATATAAATTATATATATATATATGTATTCATGCATATGCATCCTATATACACATATATATATATATTAAATGTGCATTCATGCACACATTTCAACATAGAAACATACATTTATAGATAATATTTCCTCTCCCAGTTTATCAAGCCGGAGCTTACATGACAAATAACTGTCAAAGCCGCTGGCATCAATGGCTGAGTCTCTCCTCCTGTAATAGGGCACACGCAAACGGATTATAAATGTTTTGAGTTCAATCTTCGCCCGCTTCCAATAAACACTTAGCGCCACAAATATTGATTTAATATATTTTAGATTGACAAAGGCACCATACTCTGGGGACATGTAGATTTACATGGATTAGGGAAACACGAAAAATCTTTCGGGTATTTTCGTGTACCAAAGACCACAAAAAAAAAAAAAAGAAATAGATGGGAAGGAAGGGAAAAGCCCGCTGATCGTAATATTAGTGCCAAAAGATAAAAATATACGTGTGAAACAAATCATAGAAATTATCCGAATACCAAAATTTGAGAACAAAGTTAACCTGACTGATTGTAGGGGCTGAAAGTGGAAATAATCCTTTGGAATAATTATTTAAAAAAATCTTAAGAAGTACATAACCAAACGTCCGGGAATGTATACAACAACGAGAAAAATAACCTCAGTAGCCATCACACGCACACATGTTCAGAAAGAATAGTCTGAATGTAATAGAAAACACAAGACATGTGGATGCGACCATGTAGCACAATGTCAGTCTATTAAGTTATCTCTGCAAAGAAGAGAAAGATCTTTTCTCCACAGGATAAACGGCCATGTTCGATGAGACAGGAGGCAGCTGAGTTAATCAATGTAACTCGCATCCACGAAACACGAAAACATTCAAAAGAAACGAAGCGTCTTCAAACAAAATATTCGTTTACATACACGAAAAATGACTTGAGAGTTTACAAGCAAAAACAGAGGTGGATGTGGGGAGCGGAGAGGGAATATTAGTGCAATTTATGAAGTTCTTTGATAGCATCAACAAGATTCTGCAAAAGATTCCGACAGGAAATTGAAACCGGAGAAACTCAAGTTATTTTATAATTCTTAACAAGTAATTTATAAACTAAAACGCACCAACAATCTGGGTATGACGTTCTTGTGTATTTCTACGTAAGTATGTATGTGTGTGTGTATACGTATACATAAATATACATATATATGTGTGTGTATATATATATATATATATATATATATATATATATATATATATATATATATATATATATATATATATATATATATATATATATATATGTATATATATATATATATATATATATATATATATATATATATATATATATATATATATATATAAATTACTGCGAACCCATGGAAAACAAACCTCATTCAGCTATTCTGATTATATGTCTGTGCACACGTTTGAATGTGGTGTGTGCCAGAGGGTTTGCAAATCCAATGGGGGTCTTAAAAGACATGTTAGGATCCACAATGAGCAGAACTTACTTGCAGGTATTGGTAGTGCAAATCAGAGGTGCAATCTGTGTGGGTGTTTTTTCAAAACACTGTCTGGTTTAAAAAGCCACATCAGACGCCATGAAAGGGCTAAGGTGTAGGTGCAGGAGGTGGTCAAACTCTGTTTAAGGAGTAGACAACCACCATATATAAATATATATATATATATATATATATATATATATATATATATATATATATATATATATATATATATATATATATATATATATATATATATATATTTACATACATATATCATTCTATTATAAATTTAAGACCGATTATAAGAAGTACTCTACAACTGCAATCTCAGTAATAACATTAGTTACGTGCGGCATGCGATAAACAGATATAATAAAAGGAGAGAAATGAACGTTAGCAGTCCACTCCATGCTACATATGTTTCAATGGCGTGGCATTTTATTCAGGCATTACGTCATACAAAATGCCTGCCACGAATTCTTAATAAAACGGCATGGTAGGGAAACATATGTGGCATGGATTAAGCTGCTGTCGTTCATTCATTTCTTATGTATGTATGTATGTATGTATGTATGTATGTATGTATGTATGTATGGATGGATGGATGGATGGATGTATAAACACACACATATATATATATTTGTGTGTGTGTGTGTCTCAAATAGTTTGATTCAAATTTCTTTAATACTTCAAGTTTCAAGCGTGATGCTAGTCTTCAGGCATTGGAATTAGAAATATATATATATATATATATATATATATATATATATATATATATATATATATATATATATATATATATATATATATATATATATATATATATAACATTTACTTAATTAATACTTCAGTAAGAATTGCAAAATTCCTTGAATTTCTTTGGTTTCCGTTTCTATTCGGAATATTTTCCAGATTCTTGTTCATAGTTGTTGCGATATGCAAATATTTTTTTTTTCTAATTAATATATTCAACATTTAATCATCACTACCAACCTACAATACGACACACTACTCTCTCGATGGCAAATATAAACTTAAAACATGGCAACTACGCATACATATAGACTTTCACTTTCACTGAAAACATGGACGTTTTGTTTGGTACCGGAAAAGAAAATAATAATAATAATAATAATAATAATAATAATAATAATAATAATAATAATAATAACAATAATAACAATAATAATGATAATAATAATAACACCAATCTATTCAAATATGATGCAAAGTATTATTTGTGTGTCTGTTTGTAAGTTCTAAGTCTTCGAGTTTTGGGTTTAAGTATATATACGTACATACGCACACATATACACATGCTCACATACACTTATATTACGCATACACACCTATATATATATATATGTGTATGTGTGTGGGTGTGTGTCTGTGTGTGTATGTGTATATGTATATATACATATATGTATGTATGTCTATATATACATGTGTGTTTCTGTGTGTCTGTGTATTTGTATATATGTAGTACATCATATTTATTGCGTTATCGTAGTTCCAGTTACTTTATTGTTCCGTAACTTTAAGTTTCATGTTTGCAGCAAAAGACATCATATAAATACAAGAACCCTGTATATATATATATATATATATATATATATATATACATGATCATAGATATACGCATGTATAGTGATGATGGGTTGGCTTTGTCACATGTTTGATATATAATATGTAATTAGCGCCTTCAGTAAATTCTATATTAAAATAACAATATCCAAAAACATGAGCATAGTTAACGTTTTAGACATTACATTCAATCTAAATACAAATAAATATAAGCCTTGAAGTACATCAACAAAGATTCCAACGCTGTGTCCATTGTCTTCAAAAGCCTAATTTAAATATTGGTTCGAAGCATCTCTATGCTAACTTCAAATAAAGATATCTTTGATATAGTTTCCCCCATTGATAGTTTCAAGTGTTGGCACAAGGCCAGTAATTTCGAAGAATGTACACAGATAATGTATATTACACCCTTAAATCCCTTTCAAAACAGCTAAAAATCTTTTAAGCTTAATCAGTAAACATTTTCCAATAAGCTATTGTTGCCGGATATTATTCAATGGAAAAAAAAAAGGAACTAAGATATAGCTGCTCAATAATCATAACAAATATTTTTTCTAGAAACTAGTTAAACAACTAGAAGTAAATTGTAGAAAAGCAAAGATTCATGTTTTTCTCAGTCAGTCATGAGAAGTCGAGACAATTATCTACGAGACCGGGGTCATCATAACGAAACAAAAACCTACATGCAGAGAGCAAACATTGTTTTGGCATGTCGGATGATAAATTCAAATATCGTTTTACAATCATATGTATTCCTTCGGAAATTTAGAGAAAAGGAATATTACCAAACTGTCCAACTGTATTTAAAAATAGAAGAAAACAACAAAATACCACTAGAGAATTCTTAAAGGTTACAAACCAAACAGTAACGCGATAAGCATCTCTAGCTTGTGCAATACTGAGAAGTATTTCATACAAATGGATCTTAACAAATGTAATGACTGTTTATTCAGATGTCAGATTTAACAGTTGCAGCAAATGCAGACACTTCAAGAAATTCATTTTAATATCCTGGAAACAAATTAAATGGCTTCCCGCGATGAAACGCATTATAAAAACACTCTTACATATACATACACACTCACATATATATACACACACGCATACATACACAGCGTATATTTGAACATTTTAGAATTTGGAAAAATTTTAGAATTGATAAACTTAAATATCTAACGTAAAGGAGTTGATCTTCCTCTCAGAAGCAAAGAGTTACACTTCATTAAAGACTATATTTTACGTACATGCGCAACCGACAGTACAATACCAGACCAGCGCGCGGAAAGTTCTTGTGTTCATCTGATGATCTTTATAAGCAAAGATTTTGACTATAAACATGAAACTCTTAATGATGTTACAATAAGTTAGCTACAACCATGACATCACAATATTTCGCTGTACTACGTCATGGACAACACGTGTTTTATTCGCGATAACAATTGTAATTTAAACACATATAACATATACGCACGCGTGAGCGCTCACACACACACGCAAACACATGCATGTATGCACACGCATTTATACCTATATAGCTTTCACTGTGTTTCTGTTTAAAATGTTCTGTTGAAATGTTTTTTGTTGTGTACGTGTGCGATATTTCATGGAGTTACACCAGTTTTCATTTCCTTAAAATTACATAGAACCATCTAGACACTATTAATGATAATCCAATAAAACAATCTCTCTTTAATCTATCTCAATTCCGGTTGGCTTGTTGGTTGGTCGGTTTACTTTATATTTGGCTGGATTTGCTCTTTCCGCCGCCGCCGCTGCAGTTTTTCTTTTCACACAATCGATTTACCACAGTGAGGACACATATGTAAACCGTTGGATATCTTAACAGGGGAACTGTTGTTATTGGCAGCAGTTTCACCGGTGAGCCTTTTCGGTGTCAGCTTCTTGATTTTATCGAGGAAAGACGAGGCTTTCTCTTGCGATGCAGCTAATACGGAATGCAATTGATTCTGTTGCAGCTGCAGCACCTGAAACTGTTGTTTTTGTTGTTGTTCTTCTTGCTGTTGGTTTTGTGCATCAAGTTCTTGTTGTTCTTCCTCCTCGTCTTTATTATTTTCTTTTCCGTCTTCTTTGTCGTTTTTCTTCCCATGAGTCTCGTCGAAACCATTGCTGTAGTAGTTGTCTGGGGTGGAGTCGAGAATGTCGTCAACTTTGGTGTCCAGCGAACCCTGCTTGAATCTAGCGGTTCCCGTAGACATACGTCTGCCAGGAATCAGAGTGCTGAAGTCCAAACTGTGTTGCTTGGCCTGCTCCCTCAGTTTGACGCCGCGCCGTGGTGACAAGCGAATTGGTCGGCCGTTGATGTCGCTACTAGTCAGGTGACGCGCAAACTCCAAAATGGTTTCGTTATTATCGAAAATTGCTGCAAAGCTACCATTTATGAATTTTGGTGAGCAGGGTACATGACTCAGAATCAGACTCATTCCAAAATCACGTCTTTTCATTGACAGCGTTCGTTCGAGCTTTGTTTCCTCCGATGACGTAGTTATAGCTTTCTCTTCGGGTATTTCCGGTATGTCCCGTATGAGTTCGTCCTCTTTGGTTTTGTTCATTAGTAAACTCAAGTCTCTCAATACAACACTAGAAGTGTCCTGGATGGTTTTGAAGTCGCTTCGGATGTCTTCCTCCGTAGTGTACTGCGAGGTCACCGTGAATCTTATGACATATTTTCCCTTGAAAGAAGCTGGGACCATGTGAAGTTTGCCCGATTTGTTCAACAACTTCAGAAGGAGTTCAGTAAGTTCATTTTCACCCTGAAAGAAAGAAAGAAACAAATAAATAATAATAATAATAATAATAATGATGATGATGATGATGATGATGATGATGATGATAATAATAATAATAATGGTTTCAAATTTTGCCACAAGAGCAGCAATTTTGGGGGAGGGGACGAGTCGATTATATCGACCCTAGTGCGTAACTGGTACTTATTTTATCGATCTCGAAAGGACGAAAGGCAAAGTTGACCTCGGCGGAATTTGAACTCGGAACATAGTGACGGCCGAAATGCCGCTAAGCATTTTTGAGATTCTGCCAGTTCGCTGCTTTAATAATAATAGTGATGATGATGATAATAATAAATGGACGAAAAGGGGAAAGCAAAAATCCTCTGGGAGTTTGATTTCCAGACAGACAAAGTGTTAGAGCACCAAAGACCGGATATAGTAACCTTTAGGAGGGACAAACTAGAGTGCCTAATGATTGACATGGCAGGGCCAGGAGATCAAGATGTCATCACGAAAGAAAGAGAAAAGGGGGATAAATATGGAGACTTGAGAATTGAGATCACTAAGATGTGGCTGCTACGAGAGTCGAACATAAAGGTTATTCCTATTGACATCGGAGCATTTGGTTCAATACCAACCAATCTAAAAAAAAATCAAAAACACTGAAAGCTTAAGAAATACGCTACAATCTAGGTGTATTGCAAAAATCACTTACCTTCAGTCTAAAAACAACCATACCCAGGTGACGTTCGGCAGGTATTTCAAATCTTTCATCTTGTTTCATCAACGTCTCAAACAAAATGGCCAACTTGACTCCCTGTTGTTGCACAGGAGGCAAATGGAAAGAAATCGGGTTTGTTAGGTTTGGTTTGGCTAAAGAACAACTGAAGACCAATTCCTCACACACACACACACATCTAGCTATCGCTCACTCGCTCACTCACACACACACATACAGACACTCACACACTCACACACCATTCACTCAATGACTCTCTCTCTCTCTCTCTCTCATACACACACACACACACACACACTATGATACACCAATACATTTACATACACAGCAGGGTTGTCAAACGGCCCTCAGCAGAGTTTCGTCCGGTTCCCGATTCAATTTTATATTAAAAAAAACCCACCCAAAAATTGCTGTATCTCGAGAGGGTCATTTTACCAGTTTTAATGCTGTTTATTGTTACTGACTTCATACATGTATAGGTGGTGGTGGTAGTGGTGGTGGTGGTGGTGATGGTGATGCAGGTGTTGGTGTTGATGGTAGCAGTGGCGGTGAATGGAAGTGGTGGTAGCAGTGATGGTTGTAGTGTTGTTGTTGCTGGTGGTGGTGGTGTTAGTGGCGGCGGTGATGGCGGAGGTGAAGAAGGTGTGATGGAGATGAGAAGAGTTTTGTTGAGTGCAGGCAACACCTTTGGAAACTTTATGAACAGAAAACCATTTTGTGGTTCCATCCTAAGGAATTTTGCTGTGTAGGAGAGACATTGGCAAAATTTGTTGAGATTTTATTGGAAAGTTGCCAAAAAGAGCGGCAGCAATTTGAAAGTCAGGAGAGATGGTCATTTGTGTAACGTCCGATGGCTTCGTTTCTTATTTAGGTTATGGTAATCTCTCGATCGAGCTGTGCCTTGTGTTCTTGAGCAAAACACTTCACTCCTCGATTCACACTTTAATCTTCAGACCACTCAGCTGTCAATGAGCATCCCTGTAATGAACTGGTGTCTCGTTCAGAAGCAACATCATGGTCCCGGTCCCTAATACGCCATGGAAACCGGGCAAATGACCTTGCAAGTCCCAAGGTTCGAGACAGTAATTTATTTTTAAAATTAATCTCACAGTTACTATGGTGAAAAAAAAAAAACAGTGGTCGAAGTGAGTAATTTTAATTTAAATCGTCTTTTCTTCTATCGACTCATCCAGGAGATGCTTATCTCTCATCTTCTTAACGCCGTGGAAACCAGGATTAAGCAATCAGCCCTTTGGATAGCTTAGATGACAAGAAACCAACGTAATATTTTATGGCTTCTGATCTCTTACCATCAATAAGTTTTAAAAGCAACAACAACGACAAAGACAACAACAATATTAAGGAATAAAAATAAACGATAGACTCACGTGACGTATGTGTTTCTGAAGACCTTCCACGCCGAAGGATCGGATGACGAACCATAATTTTAGGGCTCGAAACCGTTTGCTGAGAGGAATTTGCCAATGCTGGAAATATATATATATGAGAGAGAGAGAGAGAGAGAGAGAGAGAACAATAAGAATATACAAAAATATTGAGTATCATGTATAACATCATAATGCCAAACGGTATACGCACTCACGCACACACGTGAATATATACTGAGAGAAAGAGATAGATAGATAGAGAGAGAGAGAGAGAGAGAGAGAGAGAGAAAGAGAGAGAGAGAGAGGGGGAGGGGGGAGTAAGAAGTTAAAATTCAATTCAAATTCTCGCAGTGAATTAGAATTGAATCACGTAGTTGAAATCTTGAATAATAAGAGATTAAAAGAAACACATTTTGATTAAAAAAAAAAGGTTAAAATTAAATTTTAACGAGTTTTCTACACAGTGTAGACTTTAAAAATCACTTTGTCTTAGTAAAAGTTACCCAGTCATAACAAATGAATAATCAGCTTTCTCCGTTATAAATACAGATTTCTACCATATTCTATCTTGCTCTGAGTTCAACATGCGCCGGAATTGGCTCAGGATTAGGTTGAGGATCAATTGGCAACAAATGTGTAGATAAGTATTTATGTGTTTCTGTAGACTTAGAAGAAGAATCTATTAAAATATCTCACAATCCGTTAACAACCATTATGATCGACATCTTCCTGGAAAAAAGGAAGTATGACATTTTTTTCCTTTCCATCAACGTCATTATCTATTTGCGCCACATGTGGTTTTCTTTCAAAAGAACTAACATTTGACACTCAAGGAATATCATTCAAATAATTTTTATGAACGCATTCATACAACATTTGACATTTAAACAAGAATCCATATTTATATTCTCTTTCCTTTCACAACACATCTTTTATGTTGCTTTTTGTTAAATGCTAACCATTTCCAGCCGTTTTTCTTGCGTTCCTCTCTAATTCTAAATTTTCCTTCTCACTTTCTGTAACAAATGACGTTTTATAACTGCTGTGTATAAAATTGCTGCCAAAATATTACACACACACACACACACACACACACACACACACAAACACACACACACACATACACACACACACGCATGCACGCACGCACGCACGTACGCACGCACGCACGTACACACATAAACATGCTTACACACACGAATATTGAATTGAGTCGAACGAATGAGAAAGAAGTACTCAATACACGTGGTAGAATATACGGTTAATTCAAATTGGATTTTTTTATCACGCGACTCGAGTTTTAACAAACCTTCTATCTATCTATCTATCTATCTATCTATCTATCTATCTGTGTCTGTCTGTCTGTCTGTCTTACATTCAGTTTTGTCTCGTTCTTCTCTTTCAGGAATTTCTCCCTTTTATATATATTCCCGCTGACTCCAGCAGAGACCCACCCTCCACCTCGACTTCCTTCTTGCCACACCAGTAACACATCTCCGGTGAAGAAGACTATCCTGAATAGGTCCCAGTACATAACTGGCTACTGTTATTGCAGGAGACAAACAATAGACAGCTTCATCGAGTATTCATTTCATTTACTCCAGTAATACTTTTGGAAAAGGCATGAATGTTACAACCTCACTGAATCGATGAGGAACAATGCTGTTTTCGAGAGTCAACTCTATGAACTCTATCGTGTTCTATCTCATTGGCTCAGCCAGAAGAGGAAGGTCAGTGACCCTGACCTTTTAAAGGATTTCCGTCGCTGGTGGGAAGAAGAGACGGAAGAAATAAGTTATCTTTTGACTGCGTCTCTTGTCAGAGAATTTGTAGCAGAGGTGACACTTCTAGGACCACCCAATGTTGGCCAGCTACTGGTGTTAAACCAGGCGATTGATTAAGCTCACTAAGAACAAAGAACAATCTCTGCACCAGGCTTCCATATAGTTTCTTTTCACCCAATTTTTCTCATGCGGCTTTTCTTAACCCGAGGTTATGATATTGATAGAAGATATTTGCCAAAGGTGCAACGCAGAGAGATTGAACGTAAAGCCTATCAGTGCAAAGCGAACTTCTTAATCACTCAGACAAACTTATTGAATTCATTTACTATTATGACCAATCCTAAAGAAATTAAAAGAAACCAAATTAATTCTACATCAGTTAGAACACGGAGACAGCTTCGGACAAAACCAGAAGAACACCATATTGAAAATTTGAAATAAAAAGAAAAGAAAGAAATCAGCCGAAATTTTCATCAATACAAAATACAAACCAGAAGATTGAGAATACTTTGACAGCCAGAAAGTCGCTGGCAATTCAGAAGCACACCTCCACCAATAATGCAGAAAATTAAACTGAATTACCGCAAATTTGTCGATCAAAATATTTGTTGGTTTATAAGTTCTTCCTCACCACAAAAACGACAACCGGAGGTCCTAACGTTGACTTTAATTATAACAGTGAGAATATATTGCAGAATTTTGACAGTTACAAAAGTCTACAAGTAAAAGAGACTCAACAAAATGTACCAGAAGTATATTAGAAAAAAAATTTGTATATATATATATATATATATATATATATATATATATATATATATATATATATATATATATATATATATATGTATAGCCTTTGTGGTTGTGCGAATTTTACCGGAAGTGTAGTTCTGGGTTAATTGATTGAAAACGTAAATTGGAAAATTTGAGTGTTGTGAAATTCATAGTGAGGTGACAGCAATGTCAGATTTGATTGCTTAAACAACATGGTCAGTTAAATCCGTGGGGTAATTCAAGCAGACAGCGGTCAGCAGAATGCCACTTTATATAGCAATGTGTTGCATTGCGTTATAGCTGAAGCAGAATGGAGAAAGCAAACGACATATAGTAGTACATCTACTGTTATATTGCTCTACTGGCCACGCACACAAAAGAGAAAGCAAGAAAGACGGAGAGAGAGAGAGAGAGAGAGAGAGAATGAAGAAGAACGACTATATCATAAATATAAATAGATATTGCTTTAGTTGATATAGTTTATCACACATAAGAGAGTTGATTGGATAGATATAAACACACGACTCATACCCATATCTAACATTTGGTCTTATTGTAAAATTAGTCCCACGACAGCTTTCTTCATAAGCTTGCGATAGGGGTCGAACTGCCTCTTTTATTGATATTTAACAATTCATCAGGAATATTATATTTTATTGGCTTACTTTGCACAAAAAGACTAACACACACACACACACACACACACACACACACACACACACACACACACACACACACACACACACACACACACACACAGGCACACACAAAAGAGAAAAAAACCCCGTTAGATTCACTTCAACATTTCAATTTTATTTGTGTCAAAATATTTTCGTCGTTTTGAATCCACGACCTGTTCACTGACAAAACTTCGTGCTATATATATATATATATATATATATATATATATATATATATATATATATGTGTGTGTGTGTGTGTGTGTGTGTGTGTGTGTGTGTGTGTGTGTGTGTTTATATATACATATATAGTTGAAATTTGCAGAAAAAAAAAGACGAAGATATGTGTATTAGCTTGACGCTCGGGAAAATGAAAACGTCTTTTACGTTTCGAGCCTAAGCTCTTCAACAGAAAGGAGTAAGAGAAAATAAAGAGAGAGAGAGAAAGGAAAAAAAAAACTTGTGGATTCAGCAGTCAAGCATGGCGACCAGCAAGAAAAAAAAGGAGAAAACAAAAAAGAAAAAGAAGAGTTAACATACGTTTCCTTGCTGGCAGACCCTCTGATGTAATAATTACTCAACCAAGAATCCCAGCTAGCTTCTCATCGGGCCGAGGATACCTTAATCATGTGTTGACTTGGGATTCCCAAAAGACAATGTGACCTTTATATAATTAAGGTATCTTCCTGCCTAATGAGTAGCTAGCTGAGTACCCCTGATTGAGTAATTGTTACATGAGAGTATCAGCCAGCTAGGAAACACAAGAGGCCTGGATTTTACCTCTTCAACTCCCTCAATTAGAAATTTTATTCGCATTCGTAGCAACTCGAGTTGCTAACTCTGAACTATACAGAAATCTTCAGCTAACCGAATTTCTTCGTAACTTCGATATGGGAAAAAGTGCATAATCTTCGACGCCAATAAGTTGTTATTATTCCTGAGCGTACGGTCCATATTTTGTTTTCTATGCCTGCCTAGCGATAATAGTAGTGATGGCAGCAGCAGCAGCAGCAGCAGTAGTAGTAGTAGTAGTAGTAGTAGTAGTAGTAGTAGTAGTAGTAGTAGTAGTTGTAGTAGTAGTCATTCTAAGCAAGGATGGAAACAAACTTTACCTCATTTTTATTAAGTAGCACCGTATTGTATGAGTGAACTCATCAAACGCTGGTTGGTTGGGTAAAAGGCGGAGAGGCAAAAAAAAAACCAAAAAAAAAACAGAAAGAAGTAAACGACAAGCTAGCGATGGCTTCCTTGATATTCACAACTAGTATCGGAGAAAATTATTTATGACATTTCTCTGTTCTTATTTACATTTCCGCTTTTCAATTGTCTGAAAATTAGAGCTATAATACTTTCCTTCCGACTGGGAATTTATAGTTTGTAAAGGACGTTGTACGACTCGATATATTCTTGTAAATGTTGCAACGGTTGCTAATGTCGCCATTCTGCTTATCTCTATTGCAAATGGCGAACCTTCTTTCTTATCGTTATCTGTCTTTCAACAGGAAAAAAGAATTTTTTTTCACAAAACAATAATGCAGATTTTGCTTTGTTTGCGGTTCTTTAGGTCGTTTCCTTCGTTCTTTCTTTCATTTCTTCTGATACGTTCATTTATTCTTCATTATTGTTTTCTCTGGAGCTAGAATGAAGTTAAGTCAACATGTTGGAACATGTCAGTATTAAAAGAGACACGTTCAATTTAAGCTGCAGTGTACCTTTTTAATGTATAATATAGCAAAGAACTTTTCTTCAATGAGATTAGAAAAGACGGTAGGTAGCAGAAATGGTAAAGTGTTGTTGGACTAAATGCCTTGAAGTATCTCTTTCTGTGCTGTGTTTAAATATCGTCGTGATAGCTAAAACAGTAACAGTCATATATTAAATCAACAACACTGTGCTAGTTCTATCTCACTCTGAATAACCTTGTTTCAAAATATCCTCCTATAACCAACATGAGGAATGAACATTTTTGAAAAGAGCGAAACATTCAACAAGAAGAATGGTATTCACTGCAACACAATTTGAATTCCTGAATTAAACCAATTGACCCTATTTAGGTACCAACAGCTCTTGATAAAATACGAACTGGTTATATACTGGGGTGAAAGCGTTGGGGTGAAACCATTTTTTTTACCTATAGACCCATCGATTCCTATTTTAGTCAGATAGACCATGAGGGTCTATCTGAGAAAAATTTGATGTTTAAAAAATCATGTATTTTAAAAATTAAATATTATTAGGAATTATATAGAAAATTTAAATATTTTGTGAATTGTAGAAGTATAGATAATTTATTGCAGATAAATTTTAACAACAAAATTTTATATGGAGCCCCCTAGGGCCATTTGAACCCCCGCTGAGAACCACTAATTAATACACAATTCGATATAACTGCCACCTACTTAATTACAAGTAGTTAACTTGATGACATCTATATCGGACTGGTTTCAACTGGAGGACAAGACACTGAACATTTCTGATAAAGAAAGATCACGTAGATAACCACAAATGAAGCAAAAACAAGTTCGACTTACCATATAATCAATGGCTGCTCCTGTGAAATGGAAGACAAGAAAGAAATATATTGAGAAGTTGAGAAGGGAAATAGTACATACAGATATCTATCTATCTATCTATCTATCTATCTATCTATCTATCTATCTATCTATCTATCTATCTATCTATCTATCTAGCTTGAGTCGAATAGAACAAAATTCTTGTTAGAGTATTCGTGTAAATGGCGTCAGGACTGGCTAGCTTGTTAAACTAAGTAATGATATTTTGGGTGCATTTAATTCGCGCGTTTCAGACCATTACATAATATATAAAAAGAAATTAATCTCTTACGCATTTCAAAACGTCTTTACTGAGGAAGATGTTGTGTAACATATGAATTCCTTTTTATCTATTGCGCAATGATCTGAAACGCGTGTATTAAGTACATCCAAAATTACTTGGTTTGACTTTATGGTATACACACGTACGTACGCACACACACATACCCACATGCACACACACACTTGTATATACAGATACGTGCATACATGTAAGCATGCATGCATCACTGCTTTATCTCCAAAATATATTTGGTCAGTCACATTATAAACGCACTTAACAATCTCTTTCACAATTTCATCAATTTGGAATTAGTTCTCGCTGTAAATACTGAACTCATGTAAACACCTAAAACCTGTTGGTCATCCGTTGAATAATTGACCAGAATTCTGGAGCAACAACAACTACAAAAACAACAATGACTTTACTAGCAGCGATGACAATGGTGATAATACCACCACCGTTATCAGCATCATTGTCATCATCATCATCAGCAGCAGCAGTAACAGCAAAAGCAAGAACAGCAACAATATAAACAACAACAGCAACAACAACAACAATAGCAACAACAACAACAAAACGGACTTACCCGAATTTTCATGCTTCAAATACAATGGGTCAACATTAAATGTTCGATGCAGAGAAGTGCTGTCTTTGATCCTGGAGAAATAGAAGACATTGCGTATTGTAGTAATGTTGTGGTGGTGATGGTGATGATGGTGATGGTGGAGGTGATGGTGGTGGCGGTGGTGTGATGATGTAGTTGCGGTTGTGGCACAGTGGTGGTGGAAGTATTGTGGCGTGTATTGGTTGTAGTGTGACGGCAGTGTAGCGGTGGTCAATGTAATGGTAGAACTGCGTTGACGTTGGTCGGTTGGCGTTCTTTGAGCAAGAACTATGGTGACAGAAAGACATTCCGAACATGGCCATCTTGCCTTTCCCCGTCAAAACCAGTGGAATACAAAGTGAATTGAACTTGATGCGGCTGAGGTTCCCTTATCACTAATGTTGTGGTCGCTCTGTTACGTGGTGTGTGTGTGTGTGTGTGTGTGTGTGTGTGTGTGCGTGTGTGTGTGTGCTTTGTTCTTAGTATTAGGGGTTACTTGTTGGGGGATGTATTCTATCGTATCGTTAAAGCCGCCTTTTTTCGGGACCTCGTGGTGCATAAGTGCGTATAATGTATTCATATTCTTTTCTACTCTAGGCACAAGGCCCGAAACTTTGAGAGAGGGGGCCAGTCGATTAGATTGACCCCAGTACACAACTGGTATTTCATTTATCGACCCCCGAAAGGATGAAAGGCAAAGTCGACCCCGGCGGAATTTGAATCAGAACGTGAAGACGGGTGAAATGCCGTTAAGCATTCTGCCCCGGCGTGCTAACGTTTCTGCCACCTCGCCGCCCTATAATGCATTCATATTCCCCGACCCTCCTCATCTATGCAAGCGTCTTTCATCTGTTACTTCTTACTTGCGTCAGTCGTTGGACTGCGGCCATCATCACCACCATCACGACCACCTCCACTGCCACTGGCTGGGTTAGTACCACCATGGCAACCACCGGGATTATTGCTTCTACCACAAACACCACCACCACCACCACCACCACCATCATCATCATCGCTACGATCATCCGCACCACCACGACCACGACCACAACCACGACCACCGTCACGACCGCCGCCACCACTGCCACACCTTTATTTCCACTACCCCACCACCATTACAATTAAAAACATTTGCCAATATCACCACAACTGCCACCATCGCTACTACCATTATTACTACGACGACGACGACGACCAAACCCCCCCCCCCCCCACCACCACCACTTATTGTGTTGCGATCATTATCCTTGTTATTGTTTTTGTACATTTTACTGTTGCAGTTGAAAGATCCTTTCACTTCACACGGAAACAAAATACCCAGACACACACACACATACACACACACATACATTCATACATCCATGCGGACGTACATACATACATACATACATAAATACATACACACACACACACATACACACACACATGCACAATTACCTCTAACCCATGCAGGTACATTTACACAACTCTATACTAATAACTCACATACACACTCGGATATTCCCTAACACACATAGACTAACACATATACACATGCTTACACACGTACATACATACAAACACACAAATACATACATAATACATACATACATACATACATACATACTTATACGTAGGCATTCCGGCACACTTTTACAGTTGCACACTCATACACACACGTCTAGCTAAAGGTGAATCCATGAATTTCCGGTTTGATGTGTATAATGCCGGAAACAATACGACTACCTACGCATGTGCGACACACCGATGATTTATGATGCAGCAATAATGATTGTCAGCCATGTTTATTGGAAGCAATAGAAAACTTCACACAATTTTATCACCTCTCTATACTTACAACAACAACAACGACAACAAATACAATTATAACTATTTTAATCAAAAGAACAAAAGCTTGTTTCACGCTGTAATATACTATTATACTTATATGTGGTAGACAGAACACGTCATCTAATACAGCAATGAAAGTTCGATCCCTGGCTGAATTTGTCTTTTCTCGTACTTTTACCGTCCATTTTAAAAACTTTTTGTTTTACCAATGAGAAATATATGCTGTTCACGTCATAAGAATTTGGAAGCTTCTAGAACACGTGAAATAATTCTGTTGGGAGACGCTGGAACTCGAAACGAATAAGCTATAAATGATAGCGCCTAAATGCTGGGTTAAAAACGCTTTGAATTAAAAAAAAAAAAAAGAGCAGAAGGCTGCAAGTGGGACTCGAACTCTCTTCTGTAAATATTATAAATGTTCTGCTAATGGATCAAAGTAAATCCCTTTTGCCATTTTGCGAACTTTATCCTTACCAGCGAAGATTCTATGTTAACGTTTACACACGCGCGCGTACACTTACACACTGACACACACCAGTGAAGACTGGTTGAGGAAAGGCGAGATAGAGAGAGATGGAGAGAGAGAGACAGAGAAAGAGAGACTGAGTGAGAGACAGACTGAGAGATGGAGAGAGAGGATGAGAGAGAATGAGAGAGAGGATGAGAGACAGACAGACAGACAAAGAGATGGAGAGAGAGAGAGAGAGAGAGAGAGAGAGAGAGGAAAGCGAGAGTGAGGTAATCGACCTACCACATTGCTGTGCATTCAAAGTTCACCATCATCCACTTGGAGGCATTGAAGGCCAAAGAATGGGCGTGTTCGATGCCAACCATAAACTTTCGAAACTCGGGACAGATAAAAGCCGTTCCGGCATAGGCAGCATCCACGTGCATCCATATTGATTCGGCAACACCTTGGATTGAAGAGGAGGTTTCCTGTTAAAATGTGACAACACCAACAACAACAACGACGACGATGACGGTGATGATGATGATGGTGGTAGTGGTGGTGATGATGATTGTGATGATGATGATGATGATAACAATGGCTTAGAAATGGTGATCTGAAAGGATGCAGTGAAACTCTGGTATGCAGTGCTCAGGAGCAGACTCTCCGAACTGACTACATTTAAACGATTATGTTGACAAAACGAAAGAATTGCCATTATGTAGAGCGTTTGGAACAAAAGTAAAAACGGTCAGCCATCTTGTAAGCGAATGTGCTAAGATGGCGCAGCGAGAGTTCAAAAGGACGCCACGATAACGTTGCCAGATATATTCCCTGGATGACATCTGAGAAATCTGGATTCGTCAAAGCAGCTAAATGCTACGAGCAGAAACCAGGATGGGTGTTAAAGAATGACAAATTTAAGCTTTTGTTGGACTTCACCATTCAATGTGATTGAATGACTGAAGCAATAAAGCCAGGCGGTTACAGTCGCCAAGAAGAAAGAGAAAGAGGCCCAAATGATGGATATCTCTATTCGAGGAGAGAGTAAAGTAAAAGATGAAGAGCATGAAAAGATGGAGAAGTATGAATCACTGAAGGAAAGTAGTGGAGGATGAAGAATGTTTTAGTGGTTATAATGCTGACCGGAGCACTGGAATGTATATCGGACAGTTTCGAAGACCGCAAACAGAATCGGAATTGCTTTAAGGTCACAGGTCATGCAGACGACAACATTTCTCTCGTTACAGCGAGAATCTTAAAAAAAAGTCTTGTCTATGTAAGACACAAGAGAGGAAGTAGTAAGGGATCTTTGTCAATTTGTTGTTGATCGCTCCCAAACCGAAATGTCCGGATCGTTTAACGTCTGAGTGTCTGAGATTTGCAAAAATAAAACATAATAATGATAATGGTTTCAAATTTTGGCACAAGGCCAGCAATTTTGGGGAAGGAGTAAGTCGATTACATTGACCCCAGTACACAACTGGTACTTTTTGTATCGACCCCGAACGGGTGAAAGACAAAGTCGACTCGGCGGGATTTGAATTCAGATCGTAAAAGACAGGCGAAACGCCGCTAAGCATTTCGTCTGTGGTGTGCTGACGATTCTGCTAGGTCTTTGCCTTACATGGCATAAATATTATTAGATCTGTTATATATTTCACTTACAGATGGCTCCCAGCTCGGGAAGGTTATCAAACGCACAAGCTCCAGTGGTTCCCAAAGTGCCGCACACCTGAAATAAAGAACCAAAAGATAAGAGTAAAACAAAGCGAATGGACGTCATATATTTTTTACATTATTTAACTTATATAAAACCAAGATGGCGTGATGTAACTGTTTGTCAGGCATACATTTAAAATTTCAAAAACAGAAACCATTTAAGGTGATTGTATTTAGATGTGGTTTTACATCCGTGAAGTCGATGGTTCTTTAAAATAACAACCGAATGAACGAACGAGGAAGCTTCTGCGCCGTAAACAATAGCTACTCGATGTAAGAGGTGAATCTCCTCTAAGAAACTGCATTAGATATTTATATAGATTTAAAATAGAAATTGTATGATGTAATAAGAAAGTTTCAATCCATTTATTACATCTATTCAATGTAGCAACAACTTCACTCCCAAAGAAATTGCATGCAGACTTTAAGTTAAGGTGTCCGTGAAATAACGGCGGGGCATTCATGTATGTTCAATATAGCAATTAAATCTCACAAGAAAATCTCCCTATTGACATTGAAAAAGGAACCATATAAACCAACGAAAGATATCTTGTGGTTGGGAAGTAAACTTCTTACCACGTGTGTGTCACTGGCGTATCTAAATTGTGCACATGTCTATATGCGTATATATTCCACGGACGTGTATATATGTCTATAGATGTACATCTGTCTAATGGTGTCTATAAGTGTATAGATATCTATAAGACAACAGACGTCACTCTGCATGACTCTAAGTGTGAATTTAACCAATTCATACGAAACAAACCTAGACATGTCTTTACTTGACCAGTCCAGGGCAATTCAAACCAAGACACGAGACAAGTAGCTCCATAAACTCTGTCATGACATATAGAAAACAAAATGGCAGATTACTTACAAAAAATGGGATCAGACCGGCTTCTTTATCTTTTTTCACTGCCATTTCCAGTGTATTTCCTCTCAAACTTAGGTGATCATCAGTGGGAAGAAGTCTTAGTTTCACCAAACCAATCAAAGTTGCTTTCTCTACAGATGAATGCGCCTGAAATGAATGGAATTAATGGAGATATAGCATCATATCTGCTGAAGCAAACATGGCGTCAGGGTTTAGTATTTAACAATTAAATAACATAATAAATACCAAACAAATAGTATATCCATACACACACACACACACACACACACACACACACACACACACACACACACACACACACACACACACACACACACACACACACACACACACACACAAATACATACACACACGCATAATCACACACATCCGCACACATACACACACTTAAGTAATAGATAATAATTTAAGAGAAAAAGTTGGAACATTCCGGGACTCTTACCTGGTCAGAGCAGTAGGCAACAAGGCGACCGTTTATATCGGAATCTTCCATAGAACCATGAAGAAGTTTATAACGTCGGATAGCTTCAGTACGGGCGGCCAAAAGTGCAACAAAAGTAGCTTCACTCGCAGTACCCTGCAATGAATATATGCATACATATATATATATATATATATATATATATATATATATATATATATATATATATATATATATATATATATAAGAAAAGGTATAAATAACGGGCTTTACACAATTATTTATTTGTATATCATTGCCCCATTGCTGTTTCTGATATGCATTTTAAATGCGTTCATCGGACAATTGACCGATTAAAAAGAATTGTGAACGAATTGTGAAACTGAAAAAAATTTAACAACCTTGAAGGATGTGCAGAAGGAAACGACCCTGAGTTCGCGGAGAATGTGTCAAAGTAAACGAAAATTAAAAATGATAAAGATACGGAAAGAGGACCGAAGAGAAAAGAAGAGAGAACAGAGAAGAAAAAAAAAGGAAAAATAGAAGAGGAGACAAAGGAGAAAGAGGAAGAGAAAGAAGAAACCGATAAATGAAATGAAGGGGAGGGGAGTGAACGTGGTCGCCTTGTATCTATAGGGAACTAGGCCACTCTTTTCTCTCTCTCTCTCTCTCTCTCTCTCTCTCTCTATATATATATATATATATATATATATACCAAATTAAAAAGGGTGGCTTATTAGCAATTAGAACCTAAAGGCAAAATTAACAGGGGTCACAAAAGTGAGAGACTAGCACCGTGCTTGCTAAAG
>NC_142941.1:49379131-49384131 GCF_046866305.1 Octopus bimaculoides | reverse complement strand
TTATACACTGGATTCGTTCTTTCCGTTCGTTTATGTCACACAGACTTTGGTCATAGCCTCAATTAATACGTTCTTAGTTGTAAAGCACTTTCAGTCAATAAATGCTTCGATTAGATAAATTGCGATGTCCTTTGTGGTGTTCATGTATGATGTCTGGGTGTCACATAAATCACTTCTTAAAAAAAAATATAATTTCAAACTCAATGTCTGTTGGGACTTCAAAGTCCTTTTAACGTCTTTTCACAACCTTTTTCGGCTGAATATAATAAACTCACTCTGGCTGAAAGGGCAAGCGATCGTAGAAACATTCTAATGTTGCCGACTGTTTATCCTAAG
Source organism: Octopus bimaculoides (assembly GCF_046866305.1). Classification (NCBI taxonomy): domain Eukaryota; kingdom Metazoa; phylum Mollusca; class Cephalopoda; order Octopoda; family Octopodidae; genus Octopus; species Octopus bimaculoides. The sequence continues at coordinate 49,383,795 of NC_142941.1, read as the reverse complement.
ACAATAAATCTCTTTTTTCAGGTACATTCGTAAGTCATTGCTTCGTTCATTCATTTCACTTTAATCATTGCACCAACAAGTATTTAATTAGTTGAACCGGTCAAGAAAGCTCTGTGGTGTTGAAGTCCGTCTGAACGGTCACCCTTTCCATAAGTGTCCACTTCTACATTTCGAAGTTGATTCAAAACGCATCAAACGAAATATTTAGTCGATATAATTGAGAAAAAAACCCAAACAGTGTTGCCTCTGCATGGCCACTGTCTAATAATCGGAACCAGTAAAAGAATAAAAGATTATTCTTACTTTTAGAAATGGCACAAGTGGTTAATTTAGTTGAATTTTGTCGAGATGGTTGCAAGATGGAAATGTAATATGAAGACATTGGAAGCCAAGAGAAAACTCTTAACAAATTAAATGGTTACACAAAAATAAAGAAATTGTAAACATTCTCTTTTTCTTGATCTTTTTACTTTTCTATTTTCGTTCATTTAAAGATTTTGGTGAACTATTAAAAGTCTTTAAATCCAATAATCCGGCAGAGAAATTTAATGAGAGCTTAATAAATAACTCATGGTTGATAAGACTGGAATCTGTAGCTAATATATTTTCTAAATTAAATGATGTTAATCTATCATTAGCAGGAAAGAATATTACATGATATTACAATGGATAAGTTTCTCTATTAAAAAATAAGAAAAACAAAATTCCCCAACCGCCCCCAAAATGCTGGTTTTCCAAAGAAAAAAATCATTTTGATTAGTTGTCTAGTTTCTGCAAACTTCTGACTTGAATAATGGAGTCCAGAAGGAGATTAAGAATGGAATTTTACTTTTTATAACATTTCAGTTACTTTTAGTCTTCTTTTTTTGGAATAGTCTTCTGTGAACAGAATTGAAAGTTTGAAGTTTACCTGTGATCAAAGAACAACCCGCAGTGTAAATAAAAGGGGTGAGCGAATCTCTACGTTGTCGCTAAAAATAGCAGCCAAAATTCATCCACACACATACACAGACACAAGCATACATATATAATCGTTTTGCTCAATATCTGAAATAAAACGAAAGATTTTACTCAGAACGTTTCATAGCTAAATAGAATTAAGAGCGATTACTGTATCAACAATAAATTTTAGTCAATCGACTCCGAAAATTTTACGAAAGCGATTGGAAAAGCTGTATGAAGATAAAACACCAATAAATACCCAACAGACTGGATAACGATGAGGAAATTAGTTATAGGAATATTTAAAAGAACACCAGTTTCCTGATGTATCTCGTAGCCCCAAATGAAAACGCTCAATAGAAAACTTAAGGCTTTTTGCCAGCTCGCTGATTTATTAATGCTGTCACAATTAATTCCTCCAAGACCATGGCTTGATTACACAGAGAGGTTTCATTCTGTTCCTCACTTTTGGTTGCTCAAGTCACTGCACTTAACAAAAGTACATGCTTGTCTCTTATTTGCTGTCATTAATAGGTTCACAAAGATGCTGTTCAGCCGCATACTTTTAACCGAAGTTTGACCATTGTCTCCGATGTTAAAGATATTTCATGCATTTCGTGTTTTATACTGGTTCGTACATGTCTCCGTTCGTACAACAAGTCTTTATCAATCTTGTTTAGTTCCACGTCTTTAGTTCCATACATTTGTATTTATACTCGCTGCTTACATATTGCCATTCATATTTGTCCAGTGATTTCGTTCGTGATGTGTGTTTAACAATGTATATTCTTTAATAATAGACTTACCAGTACTTCTAGTCTGTTGAAACAGAAGAAACACAAACGGCCATGTTGAATATGATAATAAACATTAATAGCTGAATACATCTTCGCTTTATGGTGCAAATACAACTTGCAGGTTACGAGTATTGAAGATGGAAATGCACACACACACACACACACACACACACACACACACACACACACACATACACACGCGCGCGCTCACGCACGCACACCTCGACGTTCGTTGATCGCAAGGATACTGAGTAGAAATGCAATGAGCCGTTCGCTGTTTCTAAACAAACCAAAACTCCGCAACATTCTTTGAATAGTCTTTCTTCCTCCACTGTAACCAAAGTCGCACGTCTGAACCCTTCTGGTCGAATACCATCTTCGAGCTAAGAACACGAAGCTGAAGATTGGAATAACATAATCGTTTCATTTATCCAAGAGTTTTATCTCATTCGGCTCATTGAATAAATTGTAAGTGTAATGAAGTTTACGTGTTGGAAAACCTTCTTTTAGGAAAAAAAGCAAAACACTCGACTGAGACACTCGCGGATGTGTATAAATTTAGAACACAAAAATTCCTTTTCTAATTAGGAAAAAAAAAAAAATGGCGGCGGCGATGGCGGTGGCTTATCTCCCGCTAGCGATATAAACACGAGTGATTATATGCACTACAAGTCAACATGAGAAGTTCTGTAATGGTAACTAAGGCAATATTTTCTGTTTTAACACATCCTTTTTTTAAGTGGTGACGAATATTATCTTTAGGTATCAATACTACTTCTGTCTCTATAAATTATTTCAAAAATAAAATAAAAATAAAGATTCAAGCGCCATATTTTTTTCTGAAACACCATAGATTGTCGCATAAAAGCTTTCAAACAATCAGCAATACGCACATATTTGCAGATAAACCTACAAATAATAGAAGCAGAAGAACTTGCCTCTCCACTAAAAGAAGAAGATTGCGTGCAATGCATCGTAATGTGCACAACCTAGATTACCCTTAAACAGGCACGTGCCGTCAGTAACTACTCAGGGTTGGCTGTTGGTGACCTTTATGTAGTAAAACACACAACAGATAAGCGAATCACAAACGCGCGACTGAATTGAAGGCAGATTTACTTCTGCCTTTATAACACGTAAACAAAACGATGTTGTAGGAATGTACGCAGCACGTATAGTACAGCAGTACTATGCGTAGCTTAAATACTGAGATTGAAAAGCAGGGGCGAATGATGCCTACTTAATCTACAAAGCAATAAAATATTTTGCATTTTATGCATAGTAATCAGAATAACCTTCATAATTTCATTGAATTAGGTGCATATTATTTACATTTGACGGATATTTGTCCTCATCTTGTTTGTTGTTAACACAACGTTTCGGCTGATATATCCTCCAGCCAAGTCTCTTGGGAGAAATATCGAACCTGGGTTCTCATTCCTCAGGTATTTTCGATGATGTTGTTGCTGTTGTTGTTGTTGTTATTATTATTATTATTATTATCATTATTATTATTATTATTATTATTATTCAGGTCACTGCCTGGAATCAAACTCGGAATCTTGGGGTTAGTAGCCCGCGCTCTTAACCATTACGCCATATTCCTGTGACCTGAATAATAATAATAATAATAATAATAATAATAATAATAATAATAATAATAGCATCATCGAAAAACACCTTAGGAATGAGATCCCAGGTTCGAAAGGCTGGAGAGTATATCAGCCGAAACGTTGTGTTAACAACAAACAAGATGAGGACAAATATCCGTCAAATGTAAATAATGTACATAATTCCTCATTAATCTTAAGGCTAGCAATGGTGGAACATTAGTGCAATAGAACTTTAGACGATATTCTGTGGGTGAGTAACATTGAAAAGAAACCACTCTGCAGATTTATACAACTGAATGTAGATTTTAATCAAATCTGTAAATGTACCATTAGGAATGTTGACAGCAGGAATCCGCTCTTGAAATAACGATTGGTACTGGGTTAACAGGGAGGTGTCGCATTTGATGAGCGTTTCCATAGATGCTACAGCGGTGGGTGGGTGGGTGGTGGTGGTGGTGGTGGCTGATCTCGTGAGATTTTTATTTTAGATTTTCCCTCCAAAACAGTCTACTTAGCTTCAACCAGTTTAGCAATTTTCATACACGCAAGCGCACGCGTACTCACACACTTACACACACACACACACACACACACACACACACACACACACACACACACACACACACACACACACACACACACACAAAGCGCACAGACACACACACACATAAACACGCACAAACACGCACAAACACACACACAAAGCGCACAGACACACGTATATCCATATATATATATATATATATATGGATATACACGTTACATACACACGGGGAGCGACAGAGAAAGACTGAAGAATGCGAAGATGTAAAGAATATGAGAGAATGCGAAGACCTGTTCTAATGCGAAGGAGGAGACACGATAGAAAAGAACAGCTCTGAAGAGGCAGATCATAGACTTTGCATTTAAATACGGTTACTGTGGAATTGTGGGAATTTTGTAGTTATTAAAAAAAGATAAAGTACCAGCTTCGTTTTCTAAATTTTAACTCCATTTCTACTGAAAATACCAGCTCAATAATCGTTAGTAACAGAGGCAGCAGAGAGTCAATGAGAAGTGGGCCGCTTGGAAAGGTCAAGACGTGACACCCTTTTGAATAGAATTGTAAAAAAAAAAGTTTTTGAAATGGTTTTAAAAGAATCAAGAAATAGTTTGGGTGGATCGGGGTGGAAAATAAAGCAAAAACGGCGAGAAAGATAAGATAGAAAAGCTAGATGTACAAAACGAAAATGGCGTGAAAGCAAGAAAGACACGATAGACAGATGGATAGATAGATAGATAGATAGAGAGAGAGAGAGAGAGAGATCGAAAG